>NC_080696.1:66034465-66253119 GCF_030445035.2 Dasypus novemcinctus | reverse complement strand
AAGCACCGAGCAAAGCAGACCCTCCTCCGCGTCGCCGGACCCCAGGAGCCCCAGGACGCTGCCCCAGGATGTGGCCCCGGGATGCGGCCCCGGGACGCGGCCCTAGGATGCAGCCGCCGCCTGGTGCAGCCTTGACCTGGGTTGCCGCACGGGTGCGGATCTGCCGCAGGCCTCGCTGAGCACTGGCGAGAGGGGCTGTGTGTCTGGACGAGTTGCCGTTTGTCTCTCTGATCTTCGGGAATCACAGCCGCCGTGAGGGGCTTGGCCTGTGGCTGCTGCCCCGTCCCCCCGGCCTCTCCGCGGGCAGAGGAGGCGGTGGGCAGATGGGGCAGGGGTGCTCGCGCCCGAACGTGGGCTGTGGGCCCAGCTCCACGCGCCCAGCCTGCCCCGCCAGGTGGTATGTACCCCCCCATTGGGTAGTGCCACCGTCACAGACGGCCGCAGAAGCGGTGGCTTGAGCCTGCAGGAGGCCACGCGCTCACAGCGCCGCAGGGGAAGTGGAACGGCTCAGCAGGTTTCTCTGCTTGGGTCTCACAGGGTTGAAGTCCAGGGGTCCCGGGCCCACTCCGAAGGGATGGCCTGTGCCATGCCACACGGCCTCGGCAGGTCCAGCTCCTGGGGCCGGAGGGCCGAGGTCCCTGAGACCTTGTGCTCATCACCGGGGCAGCCTCAGGCCCCAGGTCCTGGCAAGGGGCCAGCATCTGAGACCCCCACATCTGTAGACGCCCTCGTCTCAGACCCCGCCCATCTCAGGGTCAGCAGTGGCCATTGAGCCCCTCTTCCTGGGGCCCTGACCCCTGTCTCTCTGCCTCCTGTGACATCAGTGCCCTGCTTTGACAGACTCGTGTGGTGACACTGTCCCTCGGGGGTCCAGGACAAGCTCCCATTTTAAGGTCTGGAACTGCCATCACAGCTGCAGCCACTTCACCTGGTCACGTCACGTGACCACTAAACCCAGGGGTCAGCGTGTGGCGTCCTGGGGCCTCCTGGGACCCCCCTGGACTGCCTTGGCTGAGTGTGGCTGCTGCCCGTGCTGGTCCCCCTCCCCTGAAGGCCACGTCCGCCCGGCGCTGTGAGGCCTCAGGGTCCCTGAGAGACGGACCCTGCGTGGCCTCCTGCGCCCCGAGAGCTGGCGGGATCCAGCGGTGGTGGAAGCCAGGGGCGCCCTCGCCGGCCCCTCCTGGGAGCGGGTCCCACACAGGCCGCCCGGATCCGTGGCCCAGGGTCGCTCGGGCGGTGGTGCTCGGTCAGCACCTGCTGGGGACACTGCCAGCGGCTGTGCAGAGGAGAGGGGGTGGGGCGCCCCGTTGGCCGTTCGGGGGGACCCAGCGGGAGGTGCGACCCCTCACGGCTGAAGAGCTGCGCTTTGAGGGTACCTTGGCTGCGGCCCCGAGGCCGGGGGGCGCGGAGCTTCCTGTCCCCCCCTGTGGTGCCCTGCCCACCCCGCGGTTCCCACGCGCCTGGTGGGGTGGGGGAGGGCCCGGCCCCTTTCAGCGAGTGGCAGCTTGGGGACGCCAGCTGCTCGTTCCCTCGGAAATCTCAGAGCAGCAGCGCGGCATGCAATCTGGTTTTAAAAAATGTCATCGTCAGGAAAAAGGAGCATCGACTCTCTCAACAGCGTGTTCCCCGCAAGTGAGCAGCCGGCGCGAGATCAGATACGCCCGGGCGCCGCGCTCCCGAGGTCACGCCTTCCCCCTTGCACTCGTCTGTGTAAATGTGCCGCACACGCGGCGTTGGGGGGCGGGAAGGGGGCCTGGGAGCAGGGGCGACCCCCACCCGCTCCAGCCTGTGCGGGCCTCGACTCGCCCGTCTGCACAGGAGCCGCTCTCCTCTCCCCTCCCCTCCCTTCCCCCTCCCCTCCCTCCCCTCCCTCTCCCCCTCCCTCTCCCCTCTTCTCCCCTCCCTTCCCTTCCCTCCCTCTCCCCCTTCCTTCTCTCTTCCCCCTCCCTCTCCCCTCCCTCTTTTTTCCTCTTTCTTCCTCCTTCTTTTCCTCCCCTCCCCTTCCCCCTTTACCTCTTCTCCCCCTTTCTCCTCTCCCTCCCTCTCCCCTCCCTCCACTCCCTCCCCCCTCCCTCCCCCCTCCACGCAGAGCCATGTATTGTGTATTAAATAAAGCCGCGTATCAGGGGTGTGGCGGCGGAGAGGGGCACCTCTCTTTTTCCATGGGGCTGAGGCTGGGGGCGCTGGCGGGTGGCACCTGCTCTCCCCCTTCCCACCTCCTGGGGCCCTGGGCTCTCGAGCCCACCTTCTGTGCTGTCCTCAAGGCCGCTTTGGTTTGGGCGGCCCCTGGAGGGGCGTTCGCTGCTCCTTTGTCCCCACAACAGGCCTTGCTCGGCCCTGGCCCCGCCCGCCTGTTCCTCGGGCCGGCCTGAGCTTCCCGTCACCCGCAGTCACCCGGGCCAGCGTGGGCCCCAGCCCTGGCCACACGGGAGGGCACGAGGGGGGGACGGCCCCGGCTTCGTTCCTCGGTGGCCAGCTGGAAAGTGATGACGTCACACACAGGTGGCTTCTCATCTTCGGAAATTTCGAGGCCTGTTAACAAAGCTGCGAGGTCCTGCGATGATTTAGCCTGGCAGGAACCATTTGCCGCTTCCTGTGACCGCCAGCGACTCGCTTCCTAGCAGCCCCGGCTCGCTGGCCTACACAGGCAAGTCACTTAAACCTTGTTTTGAGAAAACAGTTCTACGGCGTACTGCTCCTTCTTCCCGGTATCCGCCCGTTTCCACCAGCCCCGAGCTGATTCTTCACCGGCTGCTGCCCCCAACAGCCCCCTCCCCAGGACCCCCCCAGCCTGCGTGGCCCCCGACAGCCCCCTCCCCTGCACCGCCCCCGAAATCCCCGACAGCCGCGCTTGGCCTCATCCTCACGTCACTGGATCCAGGAGGGCGTCTCGACTTGGTCCCATAACGTCTGAAAGCTGCCCTTGGAGAAGCCCCGGCTGAGAGGGGCGGACGGTTCGGGTGGCTGAGAGTCGGCTGCGATGGGCGCAGCGGCTCGTTAAAGCGGCCTGTTCGAACGCTGACGTTTTCCGCAGCGAGGCTGACGAAGAGTCGGGTGAGGGTGAAGGCCTGTATGGAACTGCCGGTCTCGGCCTCGGAGCGCAGCCGCGGAGGCGCTGGACGGAGCCCGCGGGGCTGCCCTTGTCGGGGAGGAGAGGAGAGCCTGCGGCCGGGGCCCCGCATCTCCCCGCTGTCCGTCCGCATCTCGCCGGCCTCCTGCCGTGGCTCCCCGCTAGGAAGGGGAAGGCGGGTGACCGGCAGCGGGGCGCACCCTGGCCCGCTCTCGGCTTCTGGCAGCGGCACGCTTAGCAGGCCGCCCGCGCTCTCGGCCCCTGTGCCCTGCACGCCCCCTCTGGGCAGCGCAGGGGGAGACCCCCAGGCGGGCGGCCCCGCCCACCGAGCAGCGTCTGCTCCAGGGACATGCTGTGGCGCAGGCCCTCACCTCGCTGGAGGCAAGAGCCAGGTGGAGACCCCCGGGAGCACAGGGGAGGTGTGGGAGGGGGGCGGGAGGGTCCGCCCCTGAGGGGCGCCGAGGCCTGACCCCGGGGGGGGTGACCCCCAGGCAGGGTGGGTGGAGTGGGCGAGGGGTTGCGGCCCCGGATGGGAAGGCGTGAGGCTCCGGCCACTGCTCCTGGCGGGCATGGGTCTGGGGTGGGAGCTGGCTGGCAGGTCCCCTGCCAGGGACCCCCATGGTGCCGGCAGAGCCCGACCTCCCGACAGCCGACCCCGGGGTCCCGTCTCCTCTGATGAACGCGTCGTGGGCGAGTTGGTGGGCACGGCCTCGGGGTGCTGGCAGGGCCCATCAGGGAGGAACCCCCGCCGCAGGGTCGGGCTTGGCCTGGGGTGGCCTGGGGTGGCCTGGGGCCCGCTCTTAGCTCTGCTGACTCTCAAGGGGTGGGGACTGGCTTCTCGTGAGCAGAGGGCGGGGTGAGGCTGGGGGGGGGGATCTCATTGATACCAGGTCGCCATGAGCTCTGACACCCCTTCCCTTCCCAACCATCCAACTCTGCCTTTGGTGAAATTGCAGCCATACTAATTCAGACTAAAGGGTAAATGACTGCAAAGGTGTAAATTACCCCCTTTCCTTTTTACCCTTATAATCAAGGATTAAAAGAAAAGAAAAGGAAACCCTGGCTCCCGAGTGGAGGCTGGTGGGGACGTTCTGGCCGGGCCAGAGGGCCAGCTGGGGGTTGGGAACGGCGACTCTGGCAGCGGCTGCCCCTCTGCCCCCGCAGCAGGTCACGCCGCGTGGCTGCCGCCTCTGCCACCCGGTGGAGCCGAGAGTTTTCACCCTAAAGCTTTAGAACGTGAGGCTCAGCCACAGCTGGACGCGAGAGGATGTGAACGGCGCTGCGCCCCGTCAGGGGGAAAGTGCGCGGAGCGGAGCGTGCGGCAGGCAAGGCTGCTCCCGCCGGGGCTGGGGGAGTTTCCTCCAAGCAGCCGTCAGACGTCCCCTGCAGCGCTGGCCGGGAGCTCCTGATGGGGCGAGGTTACGTTCAGTCTCTGCTCGCTGTCCCCAGCTGGGTGGGGGCATCCACGCCCGGGAGGAAGCCGAGGCCTCCGAGGCGTCTGCCGAGACCCTGGATGGACCCGAGGCTGCGGAGCTTCTGGGCACCAGAGCCCCTGGAGGCTTGGTCTGTTCTGCCGCCCAGCCACGGCCGTGACCGAGGCGACGAGCCTTTGCGGGTCCTGCAGCCTCAGCACCTGGGGCGGGGAGGGCAGGTGGGGGGGGAGGCAGGTCTGGGGGGGAGGGTAAGGGGGAGGGGGAGGGGGAGGGCAGGTCTGGGGGCTCCCCTCCCAGGTCTAAGCTCCCGGCCCTCTGTGAGGCCTGAGCTCTTACCTCCTTAGAGTAAAACCCACTTGCTCCCAGGTTCTGGAGAAACCTTAATTTAAAAACACCGCCCCTGCTGTGCCCCCCTCCGCTCCCCTCTTGCTGCTTCTGTGCCTTGGAACAACCCACATTTCTTTCTGGAGGGAACGCAGAGAAAAGCGCGTTTTCAAACAAGGGGAATTGGGGGGGTGGGAGGTCCCTGCCCCCTGGAAATCCGGTTTGAGAAACTCGAGGCAAACGGCTTCTCCCTCATTTCCTTTTTCCCCCCGAGGTCAGAACAGGACACATGGAGCCCTCGGCTGAGGAAGGGGCGCGTCGCCAAGGGCCAGCAGGGGGAGGCCGAGACGGGAGCAGTTGGCACGGGGGTGGGGGGCCCCGGTCCCCCTCCCCAAGCCCCCCCCCCCCCGACCCCGCAGTCCTGCCCTGTGGCCTCCGGCCGTGGTTTGAGCACTGACTCCGTGGCCCTCGGATGACTCCCGACGCCCCCAGCGCCCGCGTCCTCTGGGGCTCCAGGCTTTTCTGGAGAAAGGCAGGAAATCAGCGCCCGGAGCCGTTACCGCTTGCGTTGTGCTTGCGCGAGGCAGCCCCGGGGGTGACCGTGGAGGCCCCAGCTGCCGTCGGCGAACAGGCGGCTCAGGCTCTGGGTGTGGGGGCCACAGCAGGACCGGGGGCCCGAGCCCAGGTTGTCCGGGTGCACATCGAGCGCAGGGACCAAGACCTCTCCCCGAGATTCTACATCGATGGCGCCGGGATGGGGGCGACCGAGCCCCAAGAAGCACTCGGCAGAGGTGCGGGGGCTGCGGGCCTCAGCCCGTCGTCCCCCCGCCCTGCCTCTGTGGACGGGGCTCCCCTCTCCCCGCCCCGGGGCCAGGTCTGCGATCCCGGGGCCCGAGGGTGCCGCAGGCCCCTCCCCCCTCCAGCTCCTGGGCGCCAGGGTCTCCCCGGCCCGGGGCCGCGTCCCTCCAGCTCTGCCGCAGTCTCCCTGTGCGTCCTACGGACGGTCGTCAGCAGGGTTAGGGTCCCGGCGTCACCTGGAGGCCGGCGTGCTGCGCTCCTTCCTACGCGCACCTGCGGACGCCCTGTCCCAGCTGCTCACGGTCGCAGGCCCGTGGGGACGAGCACGGCTCCTCTCTGAGGGCACCGTCCACCCGCCACGCCCGCCCGGCGGTCTCCGCAGCCTTCCTGCAGGGGCGCACTGATCGTCACAAACCCCAGTGAAGGCCACGCGCTGTTCACCTCCCTTTGGAGCTGGGGAAACCGAGGCACAGACTGGTCAAGAGGCCCTCAGGACCATGCAGAGCTGGCCCCATCATCTACACCGCACGGCGTCCAAGCGGCCATGTGGCGTGTGGGCACCGCGACCCCATGAGCGTGGCCAGCCTCTGCTGTTGCTGCCGGCACCGTCCCCACCCGCCCGGGGCTGCCTCGGGGAGGCCTGGCCAGCGCCAACCTCAGCAGTGCCTGGAGCCCGCGGTCAGACGATGCAGTTAGGAATTAAACACGGCAGAAACATTGTCACTGCTGAGCCGGCTGGGAACAGAATGTGGACGCGCGCAGCGGTCCTTGAACGGTTCCCACATGTCGAACGTGCTGCGACTAAAGACAAGGGCAGAGGGAAGCGGATGTGGCTCAACTGGTAGGGCGTCCGTCTACCACACGGGAGGTCCGCGGTTCAAACCCCGGGCCTCTTGACCCGTGTGGAGCTGGCCCATGCACAGTGCTGATGTATGCAAGGAGTGCCCTGCCACACAGGGGTGTCCCCCACGTAGGGGAGCCCACACACAAGGAGTGCGCCCCATGAAGAGAGCCGCCCAGCGCGAAAGAAAGTGCAGCCTGCCCGGGAATGATGCCGCACACACGGAGAGCTGACACAGCAAGATGACGCAACAAAAAGACACAGATTCTCATTCCACTGACAAGAATACAAGCAGACATAGAAGAACACACAGCGAAGGGACACAGAGAGCAGACAACGGGGAGGGGCGGGGAGAGAAATAAATAAAAATAAATCCTTAAAAAAAAAGACGCCCATGGTGCGGGGGCCTCACGGTGCCTCGGAGGATGCTTAGTTGTTTACGCCTCCGCGCTATTCCAAGCTACAAGCACGTGGCCACATGGCCACATCGACGCCTGCCCGCTCGTCCCCTTCGGTCCTCCAGCAGAATGGTGGCCTCGCTCCTGCTGGCGCTCCGAGCCGCCTGCAGGGAAGTGTGCGCTCAGCTGCTGGTGACGGGTGGGGCCAGGACAGAGGGACGGTCCTTCCCAGCACAGCTCCGCTGCCAGCCCTGGGCGGGGGTGAGGCGGGCACGAGCCTGCAGGTGCCCCAGCCCCGCTGGGGTCCACAGCGTGGTCCCTGGATGATGGGCGGGTGGCGCACTGGCCGGCGTCCCTCTTTGAAAGGCCTTTCCTCCATCAGAGGCGCGTGACTGTCACAGGCCTGACCCTTCCCTCAGATCCCCAGGGACGGGACGGAGAACTGGAGGACCACGCGCTCCCTCCTGGGCAATCCTGGGCGCTGGTGCAGAGCGGCAGCAGACGCCGGTCCTGCTCCCCAGCGAGCGGGCGCACGTGCTGGGCACAGGGCGGCCATCCCTTCCCCCCAGCTGCTCCCCCACATCTGGTCTCCAGGGTCCCACCCCGCACCCGACAGCCCTTTGCAGCCCACGAGGGCGTGTGCTGGGGACCGAGGCGGGCTGTGTGCTGGGGACCGAGGGTGTGTGCTGGGGACAGAGGCGGGCCACGGGCCCAGCTCTAGCGGTGGCCTGAGGCCTAAGAACTTCCCGGCGTGTCAGAAGGAACCCGAAGGCAGAGCTCTGTCGGGGGCGGGGGCTGTCAGAGCGTGGGGAGGGGGCTGCACGTGTACCCAAGGTGACCTGGTGGCCTCAAGGGAAGCTGGCCCTGGTCGGCGCCTGAAGGAGACGAGGGCAGGTGCCGTGGGGATGTCTGGGAGACGCCTGGTCCAGGCCAAGTGGACTGTCAATGCAAAGGCCCTGGGGCAGGAGAGGGCGGGTGTCTGAGGGAGGGCTGGGAGCCCCGTGGCTGGGGCGCAGTGAGCGAGGGCAGGGAGCCGGGGTGCAGCCGGGAGGGCGAGGGCCTGGGCGGTCAGGAGGAAGAGGTGAAGCGCTGTGTGGAAAGGGACTCCCGGCCGTTGGTTCTCCCTCTGGGTCAAGGCGGTGGAAATACCGTGGCCCTCGCAGTATCGGTCAGCATTCTCCGAGAAACCAAAGGACAGGAGGGCGTGTGCGCCCACGTCGTGAGATTCGGAGTTGGCTCACGCGCCCGGCGGGCGGGCAAGCTCGAGGTCTGGAGGGCAGGCTGCACGGTGGACGCTCTGATGAAGGCTGCGACGAGCTCCCCGGGAGAAGGTGGCTGGGGGACTGGAGGTGGAAACGCCCGCTCCCACTGATGAAACCCTCCTCCTCCCTCTCCAGCCTTCAACTGATTGGATGATGTTCCCCTCAGGACTGAAGGCCGTCTCCTCAGTTGATTGTAGATGCAATCAGCAGTAGATGCAATCAACTCAGTGATGATTTAAATCAGGGAACTGTCCTCACAGTAACAATCAGACCAGGGCTTTCTTGGCCACACAATTGGACACAATCACAGTCCACCCCTGTCACCCCGGCCACCGTACCATCTCCTTAAACCACGCTTATTCTTTATGAAAGAACTGTCCCTACTTATGTCTAACATAATTCAGCCGCTCCTGTTTAACTGGAAACACTAAATTTCTCCAGAAGAGGGTGCAAGTCTGCGAGTAAGTTACTCTCCATCTTGATATCCTGTAAACTTAAATACTGTGACATGAAGTTAGTGCTTTGTCCTATGATAAGGGGATAAGACAGGAAAGAAAACAGGTATTTTTTAGGTCCATATGCAAACATACTCAGGACAAAACGAGGAGGAAATACAGCCCGCAGCCTCGTTCCTGCAACTGCCCATGTGGTCTGGTCTGTACTTACCACCTTCTCCCGTGACCCACTCCGTGCCCCCCAGCTGGCCGTGGCTCTCAGCCTGGTGGGGTGGCCCGAGCCTCCGGCCCTGAGGTTTCTGGGCCGTGGGTAGTGGTGCCAGGGTGGGGCTGCTGCGGTTTTCCATGGATTCAGTCTCGGGGGACCCCCGCATTCCTCGCCTCCCCCCGATTGTCAGGACTCCCCCCCCAGAGGCGCAACTCCCTCCTCTGCCTGTCGGCGCAGAGGCACGAGGTCTCTGAAGCAGCCGGCGCAGGCGCCCCTCCAGTCCTGTGGGCTCCCCGGTGATCTCCTGGTGGGAGCTCTCCTCCCCCCAGTCTAAGACCCTAGACACCCCCAAATCCCGGTTCTCCTTATGCATCTCCCCGCCCCGCCTTTGCAGGCAGGAAGTGGATGAAAAACTGTCCGTTCAGCAACCCGGAGCCCTGTGTCCCGGGGAGCAGCCTCCCCAGAGCAGGTCGCCCTTCCGGAGCCGGTGGGCCCCCGTCTCCAGCCCCGTGCCCCCCCGGGCAGCACCTCCTGCCCCCACCCCGCTGGCGTCTCTTTCGAGGTGCACAAAGGCCCCACGGGCGACTGTTTAATCACAACGGGACTTCGGGGAGCTCCCAGGGCCTTTGATGAGTCTGACGCCCCCAGGGCTGGTCCTGAGGCTTGAGGCCTTCAGTGTCTGGCTGGGGCTCTTGGACCTGACTGCCTGTCATTTCAAATTCTGTTTGTTGGTGGCAGAGTTAAACTTTCGTGTCCACTCCTGGGGAGGATTGGGCATTTTCTCCACTCTCTAAGGCATCCGATTTTCCAAATTTGCTAAAAGTCCCAATGTCATCTAGAAACAGGGACGCTTCCACAGCTCCCTCTCTAGTTTGGGAAAGAGACAAACTCAAGATGCGTTTAGTCGTTTCGGCCAGAAGGGCTGGTGGGCGCCACGTCCCTCTCGCCGTTCTAAACCAGGCTGGCCGCTGGGGCTCGGGCTGCCCTGGGGTCTCCTCTCTTCAAGCCCCCCGGATTCTCCTCCTGGCTTCGCCCCGAGCTCCGGTTCATCAGCGTGAGGTTCCCTTGGTGGAAGCTGGTGATTCTCCAGCGAGAGCCCTGGGGGCTGGGGGGGCTTTGCTAAGAATGCAGGTTCCTGGGCCCGCGCAGGTGAGGCCCGGGAAGCTGCGACTTCAGCAAGTGTCCCAGGAGACGCGGCTGAGGTTTGCGGACTGTGCGGAGACTTTGGGGATTGCGGGGCCTGCCTTCCTCGGGGGCCCCAAGGGTTCTGGTTAGGGTCCAGCTGGGGCCGAGGGAGGGGCCAGCCGCTGCCTCGAATGGGCCGGGGGCAGCAGGGGAGGCCCTGAGCCCCTGAGTGGGCGGGGCGCAGCAGGGTTCAGAGGTCAGGGACACTTGACCTGAGCATGTCCACCTGCCAGGCGGCCTGGGACCCGTGGGCCGGGGTCCGAGGTCCGAGCAGCCCGGGGGTACTGGGGTAGCGGGCTCGGGTGGGCGGCTGGAGCAGCCCCCTCCCCTTTCCTGCCGGCTCCCGCCCCTGGGGCTCGGGCCGCTCTGCGAGCCCCTGGCGGCACAGGGCCAGGGGATGGACGGCCCCCGGCAGCCCTTGGCCAGTGCCGGCCAAAGCGGGGGACACGCGGGGCCCCGCCAAGGGGGTGCCTTGAGCTGACTCCCTGAGGCCCAGCTGCCCACGCGCCCTCCCCCTCCCCACCCCCTCCCCGGGCCGCCCGGAATCCCCTCCCAAAATCAACACCCGTGTTGGGGTCTGCTTCCGGGGCCCCACCGACACAGCGCCACCCCTAGTCGTCGCGGATTTTGCTGACGAGCCCGCCGTTTGCCGGGGCTGGGTCCTGCACCCCGAGCCTGCAGGATGCACTTCCCAGGGGGACCCGCCATGCCGGTCTGCGGGGGCAGGTGCCCGGCCCCTTCCAAACGCACCTCTTGCGCAGCCCGGGGGTGTGGGGCTGGGATCCGGGGTGGGGTCTCAAGAGAGTCAGGTGGGAGCCCACCGACCTTTGACAGCCTAGTGTCGAAGGTCACACAGGGCCATGCCCCCGGGCCCTGTTGGTGGAAGTCAAAGGCCCACCTGAGTTCAGAGCCCCAGCTGGGTGGGGGGCCCTGGGGGGGGGGCACGGATGCCAGGCGGGGAGGGTCCTGCAGGTTGCCAGGCTGCTCTCTGGACACAACTTTCCTAGGTCCCCAAAGAGCCCCCCAAGGCTCGGGCTCCCACTGCAGCCTCTCGGCAGCACAGCCAGGCCCAGGCGTGGGGCCGCTCCGCGAGAACCAGAGAGTGACATCTGCCCCCCACAACCCGGCTCACGGACAGAAGCCTTGGGACAGACACAAGACGTCTGCCACAGGTGCCCCTGCTCTAAGGGAGGGAGGACAGGCTCCCCGTGGCCGCTGGCTCTTGGCCCCCCAGAAGTCCCCTGGGGCCCTGCTGCCGCTTCCTTTTTAGGTTCAGCTGGACTCAGCAATGATTTTCCTCAGCTCTGGCTCCCCCCTCTGAGCCGCCTCCCTTTCCAAAGTTTATATCCATGTTTGCAGTTGAAAAAGGGTCACAAACTACCAAAACTCACCCAAGAAGAAACAGGTAACTGAATAGTCCTGTGTCTAGTAAATAAATTGACTTGCAGTTAAAAACCTCCTGAGAAAGAAATCTCCAGCTCAGAAGGTTTCGCTAGGAGCTGTGCCCCACATTTAAAGGCAATCCCTCGCAGAGGCGTGCACCCCCGAATCTCCTCCCGGCAGCCCCTGCTCCTGCTCCCGCCCCCCCCTTGCCTGCCTGGACAGAGCCCGTGGCTCACAGAGACGCCGGGGCCTCCTTGCTCTTGTTTCTTCTTTATCTTCTTATTTGGCAAATCAACAAGGTGCCCCCCCACCTGCTCCCCAGTTTGGGGCATCTTGATGGTCTCATCAGGGACCCCGTGACCCTCACCAGCATCCTCCTCCGCCAGCCGCGGGGGCAGTGAGCCCCGAGGGCCAGGGCGGCTCGGCCAGTCGTCATGGACTGAGCTCACAGGGTGACTCGGTTTCCCCGGCTTAAACAAGCCCCCCCCACGGGGCAGCGTGGCAGCAGGACTCGGCTCCCGTCCCAGGAGGCCCCTCGGGGCCGGCAGTGCTGGGCTCTGGCTTCTCCCGGGCGTCTCCTCCCTCCTTGGGGTGCTGTGATGTCCCCCCGCGGCGGCCCCCTCCGTCTGACTTCCACTCTGCTTAGAGAGGACCCCGGGGCGAGCGGAGCCAGCTCAGCGGCCCCTGACTAAGGAGCACCTTCAGGCGCCTCCCCACGGTGGTCCACGCCCGCCAGCAGCAGCCTGGGCCGGCACGGCGGGCAGGGGCCACGGTCCAGCCCCCAGGTCGGCCCTCCCACCCGCGCCGCCCGTTACTGGGCGTGGTGCGCCCGGCCCGCGCGTGAGGCCTTGTCTCAGGCTGGCCGCTGTGGCCCTGCCTGCGCACAGGCCCGCGGGGAGGCAGGTGGCAGGTGAGCTGTGCCCCCGGGAAGAGCGGGGGCACTGGCGGAGCCTCCGGGGGGCCGGCGCCCAGCGTGGCCAGGCCTTTCTCCACCAGGAGCCAGGGCAGGGGTCCACTGGGGCTGGCCTCTCGGTCCCTGGGCGGCTCTGCCCAGCGATGGCCACAGCTGTGTGGACTCAGCGCCCCCTGGTGGCCTCCCGGGGAACCCCCGCCCGGGCCGGGGTCTCAGGCCTCCTGGCCCTTCCCCTCCTCCAGGCCCTACCCGGGAGCCGGCCAGCTCTAGAAAATGAAAATGCAGGGCCCCAAGCAGAGCTGAAGCTTTTGGTGCTGGCCCCACGGGCCGAGGCGGCTCCGGCCAGCTGCCCACCCTGCGCTGGGGTCGGTCCTGGGTTTCCCTGCGCGACGGGCACGGCGGACGTCACTAACCTCAGCCACACACACGCAGGGATATCGGCGCCCACAGAGCCACGGGCGGGGGTTGCAGGCGGCGCCCACGGCCGGGGACGTGGATGTCCCCAACTCCGCCAGCGCCCGCAGCCCCTGGCCTCTCTGTCGGGTGTGAGTGGACAGCAGGGGGGGCAGCGGCAGGTCAGCGCCGTCGGACCTCTGCCCGTGGCACTGCCAGCCCCCCGCCCTCTTTGTCTGTCCGGCGGGTTGGAAGCGTTGACCCCGGCCCCCAGCCCTGCGCCCCGCTGAACGTCGGTCTGGCCCCCTCCCCTCTGGATGAGCCCAGGGGCTCCGCAAGGCCCCGGGAGGAGCCGGGGGCAGGAGGGGGAAGGGCTGGGGCCAGCTCACGGCCGCTGCCCGATTGTGCGTCCAGGCCGAAGCCACTCACAAATCTAGGGGGAGATGTGCAGCAGGGGCCGGCGGAGGGCAGGTGTCTCAGGGAAGGGCCCTGCCCCGGCTGACACAGCGGCAGGCGGTGGTGCTCGTTACCCAGCAGAAGCCACCGCTCAGACTGCTCGAACAACCGAGGAGACAGCCCAGCACCTGCCCCCTGCCCCTGCCTCCAGGACCCCCCAGGACCCCCGGGAGCCCAGCTCCGCCTGCCCCTGCAGGCTCCAGGCAGGGCTCCAGCCGGGAGCTTGAACAAGGCGCAGGGCTGGGCGCTCTTCAGTCCGGGGTCCACCTGCGGCCAGCAGGGGCTACCCGAGGCGCCCTGCAAGCTCCAGGCATGTGCCCGAGTCCTAGTCCAGACAAAAACCAGCAAAGACCGAACCCCCAAAACCGAAAGAGGCCTCTTCCCAGCAGGGGCAGCCCAGCTCAAGGGGTGCTAGCCTGAGCCTGGAGCCCACACCTGAGCTGTCGCGGGGGTCGCGAAGCTGGGCCCACACCCCAGGCTGCCCCCTGGCGCCAGGTCGTGGTGCCCCCTGAGCCTGAGGGGCTCACGGCAGGGAGAGGCGTTCCTCAAGGCAGCCGGAGGTGCTATAACCAAAGGGAGGAGGGCCCTGCTCCAAGACCCCCTACGGCACCCCCAACTCCTGGGGGGCTCTGCTGAGCTGGCCCCACAGTGAGACTCGGGGCAGGAGTGTGGAGGGGTCGGGTTACACCCGGCACCCCAAGGCCAAGAACGTCTGAGGGTGACGTGTCTGGAGAGGAGACCCCAGCCCCACGCCCCGTGCATGGAGCCCTGCCGGCCGGGTGTGGGGCTGGGGAGCTCGGCCAGGGAGGCCGGTGGGCACCTGGCCACGTGCTTCCAGCGAGCGGCACTGGTGGCACGGAGACGAGGGGCAGGGGGCTCTGCCGGGACCCCCCGCTGCCCCGAAGCCAGGACGGGGTTCAGGGATGAATGATGGGGCGTGTCCTCGGGTGTCGCGAGATGTGGAGGGTGACGGACGGCGCTGGGTCCCCAGTCGGGGGCCGGGAGGTGCCCTCGGCCGCCGCTCACGCCGCGCTGCTTTCCAGGTGGACTCGGGCCCCTGGCAGGTGGGCTTTACCCCTCGAAGCCAGACGCTCACGGCAGGCAACTGCGCGGGGCGGAGGCCGATGGGAAGCTTCCCAGGGAGGGGGCGGGGCGCTTCGGGTGACGGCTGAGGGGTTTCCGTCTGGGGGGTGTTGCCATGATTTCGTGGCTGCGCCGACAGCTCCCGATGCAGACACCCTAAGGGGGCGCGGGCTCAGCGCAGCTCAGGAGAGTGAGCTCTAGAGCCGGGCCGCAGCTCGGACCTTTCCAGTGAGAGGAGACTCGGGGGCAGGGAGCGCAGATGTCACAGGCGGCTGGCGCAGGGGCAGCCGCGGGGGCCCGGGAGGGACTCCTCCGTCGGGGAGGGGGCAGGGCTCACAGAGGGTGCCGGGTGCCGGCCAGTCCTCCCATGAAGCCTCCCTGGGGGCGGCCGGGTGCCCCGCGGGCCTGGGACCCCGCCGGGAGCTCGCCACAGCTCAGCCGCGGGCCGGGGCCCCGTGGGTCCCCAGGGAGCCCTGACCAGGCCTGGAGAACGGAGGGGGCGGGGGCTTTGTGGGGATCCACAGCCAGGTCGTCTTCGCAGGTTCGTCTGAGGGAGTGGAGGGGGCCCCCTTTGGCGGGTTTGCATTTGTGGGGGGCGGGCACAGCAGCCCCCAGTCCAGGCTCGGCAGGGCCCAGACCTGGGAGCTTTCTGGGGTGCCATGCCCAGGACGCATCTGTGCTGCCCCCCGGTGGCCACAGGCTGCAACTGCGGGTCACCAAGCCCCGGATGGGGGGGCAGGGCTCCCGGGAAGGAGCTGGCCCTGGGGCGCCCCCCCACCAGCCTGGAGAGGCTCCACCCGGGCCCCCCCCAGCTGCGTGGGCCAAAATGGCCCCTGATGTGGGGGATGTGGGGTCGGCTTTGTGGGGGGCTGCCCGGTGGGGGCTGTGGGGAACAGGTATCACCCTGGACAAGACCCCCATGCCTGTGCCCTGCCGGTCCCCTCAGACCGTCTGAGAGGACGAGGGAGGAGCCGGGCCTCGCGGGGACGGCCTGGGGGCAGTGTCTGTCCAGAGCCCGGCTCCCGGGTGCCCCCTGGGGGGCTCCCTGCCCTGGGCACTGCCGCCCTCGGCGCCGCGTGAAGGGGCCAGTGCCTCTTTGCTTCACGCGTGAGCTCATCCAAGCACCGCTCGCTGAGGGCCTGTAGGCGCTGGCACCTCCAGGGAGCCCCCGGGCGAGGGGAGCATGCGGGAGCCCTGGAGAGGGGGGCCCCGAAGAGCAGCCTCCAGCCTGGGCCCCCGGGGCGGGGCGCCTGCCAGGCTGGGCGGCAGAGGGGGCTGCTCCGGAGCTCCAGGCCGGCCCAGCCCCGCTGCGGGGGGCTGACGGGGCTGGCGGGGGCGAGGGGCCGGGCTGGGGTCGCCTTCTGGGGTCCGGGGCAGTGTGGGAGGGCGGGCGGTCAGCAGGGGGCGGCGACGTCACCCGGGCAGGTGCAAGGCGGCCTGAGCCCAGAGGGACTCGAGGAGGGGCCCGGTGAGCGCGGTTTTGGGGAATGCTGGCGGAACGGGGGCCCCGGGGGCTGGAGTGCAGAGGAGCCACGTGCAGGAGGCAGGCCTAGGGCGAGGCCCGCTGCGGGGAAGCCGGGCCTGGGGGAGGGAGGGGTCCCTGGGGGCAGTGGTCGCTGCTGCCTCTGGGCACCAAGGCCGGGGGGCGGGGGCAGGGGCAGGGGGCAGGTGCAGGCGGACCTGGGCTCCCAGGGGTCCTGGAGGGTCCTGGGGGGTCCTGGGGGCAGGGGCAGGGGGACCTGGGCTCCCGGGGGTCCTGGGGGGTCCTGGGGGGTCCTGGGGGCAGGGGCAGGGGGACCTGGGCTCCCGGGGGTCCTGGGGGGTCCTGGGGGGTCCTGGGGGCAGGGGCAGGGGGACCTGGGCTCCCGGGGGTCCTGGGGGGTCCTGGGGGGTCCTGGGGGCAGGGGCAGGGGGACCTGGGCTCCCGGGGGTCCTGGGGGGTCCTGGGGGCAGGGGCGGGGGACCTGGGCTCCCGGGGGTCCTGGGGGGTCCCGGGGGCAGGGGCGGGGGACCTGGGCTCCCGGGGGTCCTGGGGGTCCTGGGGGCAGGGGCAGGGGGACCTGGGCTCCCGGGGGTCCTGGGGGGTCCTGGGGGCTGGGGGAGGCCTGGCCCTAACGGGATGAGGAGCCCTGTCCTTGGGCCCCGCTCTCCCCTTCCCTGCCGGCAGCTGGGCCTGTGCTTTCGAGTCCAGGGTTCCAGTGGAAGTCACAGGAAAACTAACATCTTTGTGCAGCAAACAGATGAGAAGTTTAAAGGGAGACAGCAGGCGGGGCAAGGCAGGACCCACGGAGCGCGCAGAAACGTTATTTCCTAAACATGCAAAGAGCTCCTGGGAATCAATGAGCCAAAACGCCCGAGGGGCTCCGAAGACGAGCGGGCTCCGGGGGGACAGGACTGGGGAGCGCTCGGCCCCACCGGCGGCGAGGGACACGGGCTCGAGGCGGGAGCTGTGTCCATGGCAGCCAGTGTGAGCCACGGAGGCTGGGGCGGGGGTGGTCCGCGGGGAGGGGGGACCCTGAGGCCCCGGGGAGGGCCAAGGGGTTGGCCAAGGGGGGTTTGTGCCCCCGTCCTAGACCCTCGCGTCTGCACCAAGGTCCCCGAGGGGCGGGCTGAGCCGCCGGGGCACCCGCTCTGCTGCCGTCGCTGCGGGGGGCGGGGGGCTCTGGAGGTGGACAGGAGGGGGCGCCCTTGGGGGTGGGGGCCAAGGGCGCAGGTGCTCCAGGAAGGCGGCGCCCGGTCCAGGCCTCGGCACTGGCGGCTCCCTCGCCCCAGATGCCCAGCCTGGCACGGCCAGCTCCTCCCTGATGGCAGCTCAAGCTCCCCCTCCTCTGAGAAGCCCCCCGGAGCGCTGGCGCCCGTCTGCTCCACCCTGGCCAGAACCCCCGTCCCTGCTGCCAGGACCCCTGCTGGGCCTTGTGCCCCCAAACCACGGTGCCTCAAAGGGGCTCCCGGGACGTGGCCTGTCACCCTGGCTCGGCTGAGCAGCCTCCTCCGCCGGGGACTCCCAGGAGCCCGCGCCCCTCCCTTGGCCAGGGCCTCGCGGCTCCCGGCCGTGGCCTCCCTCGCCGGGAAGGGGGCGAGCTGGGCGGGGCCGAGGGCAGGAGACCCCCGGCTTGGGCCCAAGGCAGGGCACGAGCGCCGTGTGTTGCACCTGCCGCCGCAAGGCGGGTCCCCGGGGGGTGGCGCCGAGTGGAAGGAACCAGCCTCAAAGCCACCCACTGGAGGACGCCATTTATTTAATATTCTAGAAATGACACAATTTCGGGACAGCGGCAGCTCAGGGGATGCACGGCAGGGTTGGGGGAGGTGGGCGGCCCGCGGTGGGGAGCGGCGCTGCACCCGGCCTGTGCCAGAGGGATCTGCCCGGGCGAGAGGTACATGGCCATCAGGGCCGCTGCGGCGCCGGGGGACGGAAGGCGCGGCCGGCGGGGACTCTCAGTTCTGTCCTCGCCACGACCTTGACGCCACGGTTACTTCAGCACGGCAGGGGGTCCCGCGCCTACACCGGCCGCTGCCTCCCTCCTCTTCCAAGGCGCCTGTGAGCCTCACGCAGCCTCGGCGGGGGCCACTCGAGCACACCTGCGCCTTCCAAGCACACCTGAGCACACCTGCGCACACCTGCGCCAGGTTCGCGCTCAGACCTGGGCTCGCGTCTCGCCCTCTTGTTGCCTGGCCGCTCCTGAGGCCGAGGAAGGGACCCCCCTCCCAGGCACCCTGGGTAAATGCGAGGTTCAAGGGCAAGACCCCACCCCAACGGCCCGGGCAGGTGGGCGCATCCCGCGGGCTGATGGCGGCCCCAACTCTTCCGCCAGGCAGTGGGGTCGCAGGGGCCCAGACGCCTCTCCCTGGGGCCCCGGCCTCGAGCTGCTCCTTCCGCAGCGCCTGTCTGGAGCGCGCTTGCTTCGGGGACGCCGTGACGGCCAGCTGGACAGGGGGGGAGGGGGGGGCTCGAGGAGGGCGTCCGCTCCTGCGCCAGGTCTTCTCAGGCGGCCCCCGGGCCCCCAGACCACACCAGACCCTCGGACGTGTCAGGCCCAGCCGTGCCAGGCCTCCTGGGCCAGTCTCGCTCGCACGCTCCCTGACACACTTCCACACATGCACACTCACAAGCTCACACCCTCATCCTTGCACTTACACTTCAAGCTCACACCCACACCCACCCCTTACACACTCGTTTGCGCTCACATTCCCCTCGTGCTGACAGGCAGTGCCCCCCGATTCCTAATCCAAGGCTCCAGATGGAACCACGGGATGTTCACGGAAGTGGCAGGAAGTGGGGGTCCAGGGCCTAGAGGGGAGACGACGACAGGGAGCGAGAGGGACCCCACAGAGGACCCAGGGGCAGCAGGCCCGACTCTGGGACACAAACAAAAACCCACATGAAGGACACGGAAAACACAGATCTCTGCAAATTCATAGAAATGTAATCCACCGGACAGGGCCAGAGTGCCACGGGCCAAGTGCCACCGAGGACAGGCGCAGCCTCCACGCAGCCGCACAGGCGCTGCACCGTGGCCCCCGCACACTCCGCTGTCAGGGAGGGAAACCACGCCATAAATAAGGGTACGTGAACTATGAGTTCCTAAACGTGTGCACGCGCCGCCCCACCCTGCGGGAGGGGCTGCCCGGCGCAGGCAGGCACCGGTGGGAGGGCGGCGAGGGTCGAGCCGCCTGGGTGCGCCGGCATCATGCTTCATCAGAAGAAATGTGGGTCCGAGCTGGCCACGGCAGAGGAGGCCACGGGCCCGCACAGAGGTTTGGGTGAGGGTCCTCCGTGGCCTGCGCAGTGGCGATGTGGCTGTCGGCAGTCCAGAAGAGCCCCACGCGCCAGCCAGCGGCCGGGCCTTGTGCTGGCGGCATCTCTGCGTTTCCCCAAGAGCGGCCACTTTCCACGCCCCTGTCAGAGCGTCAAGGACACAGGGTGCACGGGGCACAGGGGACGGCATTTGAGGCCCCCGGCCCTGGAGGTGCTTTCCTACTGGGACAGCGTGAGCTGAGCACTGCAGAGTTGTTCACCGAAGCAGCCACGGCCAGTCGTCCTGGGGCCCGGTCCAGACAGCTCGGTCACCTCCAGCCGATGAGGCCGCGTCCTGGGCAAGGGGGCAGAAAGGACGGCGGGGGCAGCGCCGCGTCCCGGGGGAGCAGCCAGGCCGCACGGCCCCCTTGCTGCACGGGGCAGACACGCCTCAGCGCCCGTTCCGTGCGGGTTGTGGCGGCACGGCGGGGCCGGGAGGGGGTGCGGGCCCTTTCCAGACGCCCCCGCGCGTCTCGCTTTCTTTTCTCACGGTGCTTTTGGGGTTCGGCGAGGTATCAACTTTGGGGCCATTGCACAGACCCCAGACTCCAGGGCCACGGAACGGGTGAGGTCAGCCCGTCGGAGAACACGGCGGAGGTGGCTGCACGAGGCGCTCGGGCCGGTCAGACGTGGCTCTGCTGCTGGGGGTCCGGGGGGCTGTCGGAGGCCGAGGACTGGCTGGGCAGGGACGCCTCGAGTCCGCTGGGGGGCCCCGACGGGGGTCTGTGCAGGCAGCAGGCCGCGGCGAAGAAGAGCAGGCCCAGCCCCTGGGGGGAGGGAGCGCTGGCCTCGTCGCAGCCCCTGGGGGCTTCTGGGAGCCCAGACCCTCCCCCGCCCACACCCCGGCTTTCCCACAGGGCCCCAGGCCATGTCGGCCCCTCCCCGGGCGAGGTGAATTCCCTGGGTGGACCCCAAAACCGAAGAAGGGGGCGGCCTGCCTGAAAACAGACACAGGCCGTTGCAGGCGCCCTGGCACCGCGCCCGCTGCGCAGCCCCCGCCTGCCGCTCTGCGCAGAGGGTCCCGTAGTGCGGCCACAGGAAGCGCAGGGCGGCCCCTGAGCGCGTGGGCTTTCGGGCGAGCGTACAAGCCCCCGCGTGCCCGCGGGTCCTCGGAAGGGGCCGGGGGAGTCCGCGCGGCTCTGGGTGCCGCTTCCTGAGGGTGCCCCGCCCCCCGCCCCAGGCCTGTCCGGACCGCCCGCCCGGGAGCTCGTTTCTTCCGTAAGGCTCTGTGCCTTCTCCACCAAGGGCGGGTCAGACCAGAAGCCTCTGGGTGCTGAGAGCACCCTTCCCTGGGGTCAGGCTGGGAACCTTGACAGAGTTCAAGAGACATTAAGGCCAGAAAAAGGGTGACACGGCTCACGGGTCCACCAGGTGAGGCCCGGAACTGGCCAGACTGACCAGGGGCCGTCGTTCTTTCCCCAAAGCCAGTGGCTGAGCAGAAAGCGCCAGAAGGCAGTGTTTCCCGGAGGCGGGGGGCTGAGCTGGCCCTAATGGGGGCTTAGTGAGGGCAGCCTTTTGGGGCCCCCCACCCGCCCCTGGCCCCTCTGCCGTCACGGCACTTCGGAATCCCAGCCAGCGTCCGGGAGCTCCGGGAGCCGTGGAGGGGCTGCCCCTTCCGGGGGGCTCCGCGTCAGGTGCCGGCTGTGGCCCCTGCCCCCCCCGGCCCCCCCCAGTCCCCCGTGGCCCCCCATGGGTCCCCCGCGGCCCCCCGCAGCCCCCACGCCGCTCACCTTGTACGCGAGCCCGACGACGAGCATGGAGCGGCTCATGGCCGCGTTCTGGTAGACGAGGCAGGCGCCGGGCTGGCCGCACTCGTCCTGCCACAGCAGGCAGGCCCTGTCGATGGCCCAGCCGAAGGCGATGGGCCCCGGGATGCTGCCTGCGGGACAGGGCGCTCAGCACGGGCGGGGGCCCCTGGGCGCTCGCCGGGAACCCCGGGCCCCCCGCACGGTACCGAGCGTTCTGACGACGATCCACTGGATGCCCAGCGCGAAGGACCTCTGCTGGTCAGGGACGCACCTGCAGCGACAGCAGCCTCAGCGCCCGGGCCGCGCCACGCAGCCCTCCCCACGCAGGAGCCGGCGGTGGGGAAGCTTCCGGACGCGCGGTGCTTACCGCAGAGTGGCCGTGAGTGCGGGGATGCTGCTCAGGAAGGTGAAGAGAATGATGGCGAACACGAGCACGAGCAGCAGCGCTTTCCGGCGGCACGGCGACGCGCACTTCCCCGCCACGGCGCGCCCGGGAGCGGAGGAAGAGTTCCCGGAGGCGCAGCTGCAGTCGTGGAAGGTCTGGGGGGGCAGTGACAGGCCCTGACGGGTGTGGCCCCTCCCGCGTCCCTGCCCCACCTGGGGTCCCTGCCCCTCCCGGGGTCCCTGCCTCCCAGGTCCCTGCCTCTCCCGGGGTCCCTGCACCGCACTCACCTGCCGGCCGGCCGGGCCCATGGTGGCCGCTGTGGCGCAGCCCGCGTGGCAGGGCGACAGGTAGGTAACGCCGTCCGAGCCGCACACGGGGCCGTGGAGCACGGGCGGGCAGTGGCAGGCGGCGTTGCAGGTGGCCGTGAGCTGTGGGCGGCCCGCGGGCAGCAGCCTGGGGCAGAGGGCGGGCAGTGGGCGCTGGGCCGGGGTCTCCCCCCACCTGCCTGCACCCGCGGGCACACGGCAGGCACGCATGCGCCGAGTCTGCGCCACCCGAAGCGAGGCACCGCGCGCCGCCTTCGGTTCCACGCCAGGCTCGTTCTCTCCCTGGGAGCGGCGTGGGCCAGAGACAGCGCAGCTTCCCGCAGCCACCTGGCCCGCGCGCGACTGGTTTTTGCGCAGGTGACGCAGCCAGGCGTTCAGAACTCAAGCAACAAGGCCCCGCCAGCATGGCGCACCAGCGAGCCCATGCCTGCGTCCCTCTTCGCCCGCTTCCTGGCGCACCCCAGGCCACAGAGGTGCCACCTCGCGCCTTGTGCCCGTATTGAGCTGGTCCTACTACGCGCCCACTGGGCCACGCGGGGCCTTTCCCACCTTCGGGCCTTCAAACCTTGGATCCCCGTGACCACACTGTGCGTACTTCTCCATGAGAGGGGGCCAAGCGCAGCCGGCGGGGGCAATTGGGCCCTGGGTGCCCCCAGTCACCACCCCAGCTCCCCCCGGTTCCCCCCGAGCTTCCCCCCCAGCTACCCCCAAATCACCACCCCAGCTCCCACCCCCAATCGCCACCCTCAGTTTCCCCCCAGCTCCCCCCCAACCACCACCCCAGCTCCCCCCCAGTTCCCCCCGAGCTTTCCCCCCCAGCTCCCACCCCCAATTGCCACCCTCAGTTCCCCCCCAGCTGCCCCCCAGCTCTCCCCCAATCACCACCCCCAACTCCCCCCTAGTTCCCCCCAAATCACCACCCTAGCTCCCACCCCCAATTGCCACCCTCAGTTCCCCCCCCAGTTCCCCCCCCAATCACCACCCTCAGTTCCCCACCAGCTCCCCTCCAAACACCACCCCAGCTCCCCCCACAATCACCACCCTCAGCTCCCCCCCAGCTCCCACCAGACGTGCCCTGGCATTGACATGGTGCCATTTTACGTGGGATGTCCCTGGCGCCCGCCTGCCGTGTCCCTGCTGGTTTCTTGCTGTTGGGACCCTTTTCCTAAACGAGTTTGCCCCAAGCGCCCACGGCACCCTGACGGCTTCTCACCCTCCGTCGTAGGCGGCCGTCACACCTGCCACGGGCGCGCTGGGGCAGTGCGCGGTGAAGACGCAGACGCCCAGGAGGCCGGCGAGGGTGCACAGCAGGCAGAGCTTGACCACGCCGGCGCCACGCAGCTTGAGCTTGTTCACCAGGAAACCTCCCAGGAACGTGCCCCCGCCGCCGGCCGGCACCACCAGGTACCCTGCGGGGGGGAGGGACACGCTGCAGCGGGGGGGCCACGGGGGGGGGAACACGCTGCCGCGGGGGGGCCATGGGGGGACGTGGGGGGGACACGCTGCTGCGGGGGGGCCACAGGGAGGTGGGGGGGGGGACACGCTGCAGCGGGGGGGGCCACGGGGGGGCGGGGGAGGACACGCTGCCGCGGGGAGGCCGCGGGGGGGGGGACATGCTGCCGCGGGGGGGCCACGGGGAGGCGCAGGGGGGACACGCTGCCGCGGGGGGGCTACGGGGGGGGGGACGCTGCCGCGGGGGGCCACGGGAGGGGGACGTGCTGCTGCGGGGGGGCCACGGGGGGGAACGTGCTGCCGCAGGGGGCCACGGGGGGGCCGCGCTGCCGGGGGGAGACGCGCTGCTGCAGGGGTGTGCGCTGCTGCGGGGGGGCCACGGGCCCCGCTTTACCCTCTCCCCTTTGCAGACGGGGAAACCGAGGCACAGGCAGTGCTTAGGTCTGCACTCGACGCCCGAGCGCTCAGGCGCTGCCCGGGTTGGGGTCCTTGGTGGGAGGGTGGGGTGGGGGGAGACTCCCGGGCCCATCCCTCCCGGCCGCGGTGACCTCCGCCAGGTCCCTGGCGCCCACGCAGCCGCCATGGGGGGCCTGGGCGTTTGTTGGTGCGGCTCCCAGGCTGGGGGTTCTGGGAGGGGTGCAGGTGGGGGTGGGGCTCTCCAAGGGGTCAGGGAAGGTGACCCCAAAGCCCACCCACCCCGGCCAGCCCCAGAATTAACCCCTTATGTCCTAGGGGACGGGGCGGGGGGCAGCTCAGAGGATGTTCGAGGAGGAGAGCAGGGCAGCAGTCGGGGGCGGGAGCAGGCGGTCACCCAGGAAGGCCAGGCAGGGAGGGGCATCTGGGGGAAGGGGAGGGTGGGGACCCCCGATCCGGCGCCCTCCCCCCCTTCTGGGTGGTGCCGCGGCGGTTCGCCCACCTGCTGTACCCCATCCCCGTGCCACCCCTGCACCTCGGGCGCCCCCCCTCCGGGGTGCTCCTGGCGAGGCCATGGTGGTTCCGGGCACAGGGCCATCCTGGGCACTGGCAGGAGGAGGGGTCAAGGGAGGGACCCCCGCAGCCCTGGGGCCAGCCGGCCAGCCCCTGGCTCCAGTCAGCTGGCCCTGGGGGTCCCTGGCCCCCCGCTGCCCAGCCCTTTCATAGCAAGGAGCCCGGGACGCGAGGTCCTGGGGGTGGGCCGGCGGCGACGGCTGCACTGCCCGTGGCGCTCTCCCACCTGGAGGGCCACACCCTGCACCGGGCCTGGCTGGCAGGTGGGTGGGCGCAGGCCCCACGCGTGCTCGGTGCTTCCCCCCCAACCCCGGCCACTTCTGTAGATACAGTAAAAGCCGCGCAGCCGCGGAGGCGGTGAGGCGCTCCCCCCACGCCGCGCTACGCCTGCCTGTCGCAACTTGGGGTCATGCCTGGTGGCCCCTATGAGTCTTTCCAGAAGATTCTCCCAGACCCTTCACTCATCTGGGAACAGCGGCATGGGGGGGCGGGTTCTCACCAAACAAGGTGGCGGCCTCCGAGGCGCTCAGGCTGAACTGGGACTCGAGGAACTTGGGGCCGAACGTGGACATGCCGGCAACGAGCGTGGCCTCCGTGGCCCCGGCCAGGCAGAGCAGGACGAACGGGGGGTTCTTCAAGAGGAGCCAGATGGAGCTGGACGGGAGGAGGGGCAGAGAGAAGAGACAGAAGGTCAGAGTGGGCCAGGTCCAGGGTCTGCAAAGCCACCCTTCCCAAGGCCCTTGTGCCCTCGTCCCAGGAGGAGACGAGCCAGGAGGGGCGAGCCGAGGGAGCAGCCCACGTTTATTCTGGAGAGGCCACGAGGAGCGTGTGGGTGGAGAAGTCAAAACTAAAGAGCTTGGAGATTTGCCATCCTGAGAACAGAACACTTCGAATCAGATTCTTGGTGGTTTCCTTATGAGGAAAGCGTATGAACTCGGACGGGTGACTGCTGGGTGCTCTGGTGGTTCCTGACCACGTAGGGCAGCAGTGGAGGACATCGTGTTTCAGAAACCGGTGGCAGTTGGGTCTGACTGTCCCTTCACAGGTTTGCTTTACTCGGGACAGTTACACTCAAGCCCGAGTTCACAGTGAAGTGGGCGAAGAGCAAAGAGCACAGGGCCACCCCCGCCAGCACGTGGACAGCCCACGCTGGATTTAGATGGAGAGCAGGGCCCTGGGGATCGTGAGGCTTTGGGGTTCCTGCACCCCCACGGGGTGTCTGTTCTTGGATGGGCGTCCAGGGAAAACGGTGCTTAGCTGAGGCCACGGCACTCTGCCAGGCTGGGGTTTTCAGGGGCACCAAGGAGGCCCCTGGGTGGGGGGCGGCCCCACCGCGGGGCTCTGACTCGGTTTCTCTAAGGTTACAGCAAAGAGGCTCAAGCTCAAAGCCACCCCCAGGGCCTCAGCCCGAGCACAGAACACGCCCCCTCCCTGGTGTGCCGAGCTCAGAGGGGCCTCGGGGCGCCGAGAAGGTGCAGCCTGGGAGGGGTCACCCACAGCCCGCCGTGAAGTCGGGCCCGCCGAGAGCCCCGTTGAGGCGTGGGGGGTGGGCTTGGAACGGGGGGCGCACGGACCCATGCGCTGGGCCCTTCCTGGGGCCGGGCAGGGACTCCGCCCCGTCCCGATGCCCGCGGGCGTGTGGCAGCCCCTCAGCCTCCGCCACAGGGGCCGGGACGCAGTCGAGGCGCGCTTCGCCCAGAGGCGGTCCTGCTGCGCCAGGTCCACGAGGGACACGCTCGGGACGGTTCCTCCGGGAGCCCGGGTCACGGCGCAGTAGACGCGCTGTCACCCCCCACGACGGCACCGTGTGTGCCTGCCCGATGTCGGCGGGGCCTGGCGTGGTGCCCCCTGGGCCTCTCTCCCCGCGTCTCTCAGGGGAAGGAGCGCGTGCGGGGCGCTGCAGCAGGTGCCTGGCCTTGAGCCCACCTGTTTCCCACCACACCGGTGGAAGAGACCCCCCCATCCTGCCCAAGCCCCTGCCTGAGTCGGATTTTCCGGAAAACCCAACACCCTTAGAGCAGCGTGGAGCCCCCTCAGCAGTCCAGTGCCCTTCGGTTTTGAGGTCAAAGGCCCAAGACACTGGGAGTGGAAGCGGCAGCGTGGCCTCGGCTGGCCTGGGACCCCGGCGCTGCCGACAGCGCGGTGGCCGTTGACGGAGAACGACCCGGGGCAGATACAGACCCGCCTTCCTTTTGTTCCTGGCCTGACGGAACCGGGCACCCCACCCTTCAAGACGCCCTTTCGACGCCACGCTTGAGCATCGCCTCTGGTCACCGCTCGGCGCTGGGCCTCAGGGGCGGCAGGAACCGAGGAAGCGCCCCCGCGCGAGGCTGGCTCAGGCGCCGGCCCCTCCTGGGTTCTGGGGCTTCCTGGCCTGGGCCGGGTGGGCAGTGCCCGCTGGGCGCTGCGGGTCCCTTCTAGGCTCTGCCCAAACCCGCCTCCGGGAAACGATGGCACTGGGTGTGAGCCTCCCGCGTGGTGCACAGACCTCCCTGCTTCTTGTCCGCCGCCAGCCCCGTGGCTGTGATTCTTGGCTGAATTTGCTCAGAGAATCGGTCGTGACCTTGACGGACACCACATCCCCGGACTTTTAATCGATGGTCACTGGTTTGGGGCACGAGCCCGGGGCGGGAGCCTTCTCATCGTGCCGCGGCGGCTCCCACGGGCGAGGAGGCCTGGGTCGGGCCTGCCTGGGAGGCGAGGGCGGCGAGCGCCCACCTGCCGGCCTCGGGGGCTGGCTCAGGGCCGGGGCCCTTGCTCGGGGTCCCTGCGGCTCCTTAAGCTTCCGCCTTCTTCCGGGACTCGGAATCTAGCATTGGGGTGGGGCGGGAACGAGGGGCTGAGTGTCCCCCGCGTGGCCCGGGGGGCCCTCGGCCCTCTTGTTTTGGGCAGTGGGAGAGAATGAGGAGGGCGCAGGGGCAGGGGCCCGTCCCCCTGCGGGCACTCACAGGGGCAGGTCCCTCATGGTCTTGCCGAAGTCGGGGCTGCCCGTCCTGGGCCCATCTTTCAGCTGCTGCGTCTCGGACGCTCTCACGGCCACGTAGCGTTGGGAGCCTGGGGGGACACGCACGTCAGGGGCCGCAGGGTCCTGAGGCCCCCCTGCCTGCGCCGGGCGCGCACTCACCTGGCAGCTGCCGGGGGAAGCTGAGGATGGGGAGGGCGATGAGGAAGGCGACGCCCCCGGCTCCCAGGAAGCCGATCCACCAGGCGCCCACCCACTGTGGGCTCTCCGTGGTCAGCGCCGTCCTGTTGGGAGAGGCGGGGCCCCCAGTCAGTGCGTCCCTCCTCGTCACCGTGCCCCGGACCCTGCCTGGCCTTCTCCGTGCCAACGCCCACGCGTCCCCATGCCGTAGGTCTACGCGGCTTC
The DNA here is from genome assembly GCF_030445035.2 of Dasypus novemcinctus. Lineage (NCBI taxonomy): Eukaryota > Metazoa > Chordata > Mammalia > Cingulata > Dasypodidae > Dasypus > Dasypus novemcinctus. The sequence goes on along the minus strand of NC_080696.1, from coordinate 66,225,857 downwards.
CTGCACTGCCCGCTGGCAGGTCCCCCCTGTCCTTGCAGCCTGGAGCCCACCCCGCTGACCGCTCCACACCCCACAGGACGCACAGGCTCCCCGCGCTCGCGGCGCGCCCTGGGACGTGAGAGGTGCGGCTGCCCGGCTCCTTCGGAGAACGTGCGGTGGGCGCCGGGCTCTGGGAGCAGCGGGGTGTCTGAGCGCCTGCCAGGCGTGGCCAGGGACAGACAGACGGCTCCCGAGCCTTAGGCAGCTCCCGGGGTGGTGGTGGGCTCAGCCCGAGACGGACCCCTGCCCCGCGCGAGCGTTTCAAGTTAGCAGGTGAGCAGGGGGAATGGGGGATGGGCCGGCTGCGGCTGGCAGTAAAGGCCAGTGCTCGCCCCGAGCTCCCGGGGGTGCAGGCAGGAGGCCGGGAGGGGGGCAGCAGGGTGACGAGCCCCCGCCAGCTCGCGCCCGGGTCCTCCCGCCTCGCTCGGCGCCGTGGACGTCGCAGCCAGCCCCCAGTGCAGCCCGTCTCCCCTTTCTGTGCAGAGGGCCTCGAACCCCGGAGAGGGAGGGGGCGGCGCGAGAGAGGAGTCCCTTCCGGGGCGCGCGAGCCCCCACCTACCTGCCCTCTGCACAGGACAGCGACATTTGTCGCTCAGACCCGCCAAGCTGAGGCCAAAGGCGGCACCTGTGACACGTGCCGCGCCCGGAACGGCGAGGCGCCCCGTCTGCAGAGAGAGTCCCCAGGTGTAGCCGGCCGGCCGCGGCGCAGGCGCCGTGGGAGTGGGCCCCGGGGGGCGCCGCGGGGCGGGCACGCGGGGAGGCGCACGCCCCTCCTCCCGCTGCACCCCTGCTCGCACGCCCCTCCTCCCGCTACACCCCTGCTCGCACGCCCCTCCTCCCGCTGCACCCCTGCTCGCACGCCCCTCCTCCCGCTGCACCCCTGCTCGCACGCCCCTCCTCCCGCTGCACCCCTGTTCGTGTGCCCCTCCTGCTGCACACCTGCTCGCACGCACCCCTCCCACTGCACCCCTGCTCGCACGCCCCCCTCTCACTGCACCCCTGCTCGTGTGCCCCCTCCTGCTGCACCCCTGCTCGCACGCACCCCCTCCCCGCTGCATCCCTGCTCGCACGTGCTCCCTCCTCCCGCTGCACCCCTGTTCACATGCCGCCCCTCTCCTCCCCGGCACTCTCTCACTGTCTTTCTCTCTCTCCATTCACTCTTTCACCTGTTCTGTCTCTCCATCTTTCTTTCTGTCTCTCCCTCATCCTCTCTGTCTCTCTTTCACTCTCTTTTTCCGTTTCTGTATCTCTCCATCTTTCTCCTCTCATTCTCTCTCATTCTTTTTCACTCTGACTTTCACCCATTCTGTCTCTCCATCTTGTCGCTCTGTGTGCCTCTTTCTTTCACTCTGTCTCCTCTCTTTCACCCGTTCTGTGTCTTTCCATTTTTCTCTGTGTGTTTCTCTCACTTTCACCCTCTCTGTGTATCTTTCTTTCACTCTCTCTCTCACTCTCCCCTTCACCCTCTTTCTGTGGGTCTCTCCATCGCTCTGTCACTGACTCTCTCTCTCCCACTCAGTTTGGCAAAACTAGAATCACAACCACAAGGTACGGGAAATGCAAGAGCAGGGAATCCGCTGCCAGTTCAACAAAGGGCATCAGAGAAGCTGACCAGGTCTCCGCCCCAGGAAAGCCCGGACGCCTCGGGCCGCTGCCTTCCCTGCGCCTCCCCCCAAGCTTTCAAAGCCCCCAAAACCCCAGAGTCCATTTGAGGGTGGGCCAGCTCCGTTCCCGGCTTGGGCCCTCCACGACCCTCGCTCACAGGCGCGGGGGTCCTCGAGCGCCCCGGTCTCACCTGCTCGGCCCGGAAGCTCCTGCCAGCCCCGCCCCCCCCCCCCCCCCCGCACAGCGATTCGCCCCGAGTGCCACTCACCGCCGGCCCACCTCCGTGTAGATGTTCAGCAGGGCGCCCCCGAGCATGTAGCCGGCCGCGGGCCCGAGGATGGCCGCCGTGTAGAAGATGCCTGCAAGGGAAGGGCTGTTGGGGCCACCGCACGGGGCCGTGGAGCAGTCTGCACCACCCCACACCTGCACGGTATTTCTGCACCTGTCCCAGACCGTGGACCCTTCAAAGAGGGCTTTCGGCTCCGTGACCCCCGCCGCCCCAGGCCCCCGGCTGGCCCCCCACCCTCTAAGGTGCTTGTCGACTCCTCAACGCCGCCTGCGCTGACCTGGGCCCTCTCCCCGACACAGCAGAGCCCCGCCCTCAGGGAGCAGGGGAGGGAAGCGCCCGAGAACCCCGAGACCCAGCCACGGAGGCGAGCGGGCTCCAGAGGGCCCTGGACGTGCTGCCGAAGCCCCTCGGTCCCCGGGAGGTGCCCGCTCGGTGACTCAGGTCAGGAGAGGTCAAGGGGAGCAAGGAAGCTGGGGCCACTTCATTCAGAACGTCTGGCCAGCTGCTGTCCGTGGCCGTCCCCAAGGCACCAACCCGGGAGAGCCGCTGGTGCGCGGGGCAGCGGGAAGGAGTGGGCGCAGGGCGCAGCGCGCGACGTGCTGGCCTCGCTCGTCATCCCCACGGGAGGGGGGTGGGCAGGCGCTCGAGCCGGCTTCCGCCCAGGCGAGCGGGAGCTCAGCGGCCGAAGGGAGCCTGCCCGGGCGCCCGAGGCCACGCCGGGAGCCACGCGCTCCTGTAGGACGCCAAGTCCCGGGCGAGGGCGCAGAGCGCTCTTGAGCCGCAGGTCCCTGACCCGGGTCCCTCCAGCAGGAGCCCCCGGGCCTCCCCCTCGGCTCACCCAGCCACCCTGAGATGGGACCCCAGGACGCAGAGTGGGGCAACAGACGCCGGGCGGGGCCCCGAGGACGCCGTGGGCTCCTGTTCGGGGTGGGGGCTGGGAACCCCAGGGACAGGTCGAAGCTGCCCCCACCCTGTGATGGAAGCGGTCAGTGAACGTGGTCAGTCGGGAGGGGCCGGTGGGCCGGGGCAGCCAGGGCATCGCGACCGGCCTTGTGGAGGGAGGGACGCGGGACTCGGACAAGAGGCCCGGGGAGGGGCCGTGAGGCAGTGGCCACGAGCCCCAGGGGGCCGCGCTGGCCGCACCAGAGCTGGGGGCAGCGCTCCGGGCCCCTGGAGGCTGGCCCGGCCGACCCTCAATTCCGGATTTTCAGCCTCCAGACGTGGGAGCACGTGGACGTCTGTTTGAGCTGCGCCTGGCGCGCGCTCTGTGACAACAGCCCGGCGAGCGGGCGGACGTCCACCTGGCCCTGCGCCTGGCCAAGCAGAGCCTGAGAAGTGTCCCCTTCTCCCACTGCCTCCCAGGGACATCTGTCACCCGCCATGTCCCCACGAGCAGTTGGGCCCACGTGTGACCACACAGACCGGGACGAGGGCGTGAGGGGCTCAGGCGGGCCCGTGAGCGCCGGCCAGCGTCCTGCGTCTGCCGCCGTGCGCGGACACGGGAACCCCCGCTCCCCGGCTGCTCTGGGCGGCCCGCGCCCCCGGCGGACCCCTCACCGATGTAGACGGGCGAGCGGCTGGACTCGACGCTCTCGTCCAGGTAGGTGACGCCCAGCGTGTAGAGGGGCGTGGCGCCCAGGCCGTGCAGGAGCTGGCCGAGCACGAAGAGCAGCCGGTAGCCGGACAGGCCCGAGGCGCGGCCCGCGCAGGCCGCGCTCCAGTTGCCGCGGCACGTCCCCGCGTCCTCGGCCACGTCCACGGCGTAGCGGCCGGCGGCGAAGTGGGGCAGGGCGAACACCAGCGAGCCGACGCCCATGAGCAGCACGCCGTGGCCCAGCCAGCGCGGCTTGTGCCCGCGGCCCCCCACGTAGCTGACGAAGGTGAGGCAGAGGCAGGCGGCGATGTCGTAGGAGCTGGCGATGAGCCCGCTCTGGGAGCTGCGCAGGTTGAAGCGCCGCTCGAGCGAGGTGACCACCGTGTTGATGAGGCCGTTGACCGTCATGCCCTGCAGGAAGGAGGCCGCGCACAGGACCAGCAGCAGGCCACGGGGCGTGTGGAAGGCCCGCAGGCAGGCGGGGGCCAAGGCGCACCAGCCGCACACCGCGCCCTCGGGCCCCGCCGCGGCGCCTCGCCTCCCCGCCCGGGGCTCGCCGGGGGGCAGGCCGCGGGGGCCGGGCGGGAGGGGGGTGGCGGGCCCGAGGGACGTCCCTCTGCCCGGTGGGGTGCTGCCCGGCCCGTGTTCCGTGGCCGCGGGCGCGGCGGGGAAGGCGCGCGGCGGTGGCGAAACGAAGAACTTGTCCTCCGCCGGGCACTGGGGCATCGCGGCGTCTCGCGGCGGCGGCGGGCACGGCAGGGGGCTTCTCCGGCAGGGTGGCCCGAGCACGGCTGGGGCAGCTCGTTCTGGAAGGAGAATTCCGGGTTAGCAGCCTTGCCTCTGTCCACACTGTGCGCATCGCAGCGGGACCGCTCCGGCACCCGCCTCGCTCGGGGCTGCCCTGGCTCTGGTGGGGGTGGGGCAGGGCTTCCAGGCAGCCACCCCCACCCCCACCCTCGTCCCACACGACTGGAACACTGTGCCCCGGACTCCCACCACGCGGGGCCGGGCACGTGCGAGCGGGGGACTCGGACCCCGCACTCTTGCACTCTTGCCGGGGCTTCTGGGAAAGGGAAGCCCCTGCTCTGGGGAGGGGGAGTTGCAGTGGGGGCTGCGATAAGGCCAGGGACCCCCAACAAGGCCAGAGCTGAGAAACCGAGTCGGAGCTTTCTGAGCTCCACACACTGCCCCCCTCCAGCGCCCTGATCGCACTGCCCCCCTCCAGCCCCCCAATTGTGCTGCCCCCCTCCAGCCCCCCGATCACACTGGCCCCTCCAGCCCCCCAATTATGCTGCCTGCCTCCAGCCATTCAATCCAGCTGCTCCCCTCCAGGCCCCTGATCACACTGTCCCCCCAGCCCCAGTCGCACTGCCCCGCTCTCTAGCCCCCCATTCCTGCTGTCCCCCTCCAGCCCCATCTGCTCCTGGGGTCGGCAGGGGTCTCTGAAGACGTGGCTAGCTCAGAGGAGGCCTTGCTAGCACCGGGCGCTGACCCCTGACCCCCAGGATGAGGCGACTGCAGCCCGGGTGGAGGAGGGGCCAGGCCGTGGGCCCCAGTTGCCGGCCACCACCAGAAGCGGGGGGTCACTGGGCAGAACCCCCGGGGGCCTCGGGGCGCAGCCTGGACACCCCTGGGTCCTGGGCCCCGGGGCTCCCGGCTTTGGGAACGTGCTCCCGCCGTCGAAGCTGCCCCGGAACCGGACAGGAATAGGAAGGGGTGCAGACGCCCCTCCTGCCCAGCAGCCCCCCCCGCCGGGCCCCCTTCGCCCCTCCCCTGCCACCCTCGGCAGCCTCCTCACCCTTGGCCACGCCTGGGGGGACACGGCACTGCGCTCCGTGAGGCCCATGCTCCACGGCCGCCCGAGCCGGGACCCCGAGCCGCAGCCCCCAACCCCGCACGGCGCCTCTCAGGCCTGTCTCTAACGCTGGCTTCCTCGGGCGCTGCACCCAGGGGCAGAGGGCAGCGGCCACGCCTGGGGCAGTTCCCGGGGTGCAGCGGAGCCGGCGCTGCTGTGGGAAGAGCCAATGTCACAGAGGCCGTGACGGACAAAGCTTCCTGGAGGGACAAAGCGACCCACTTCCACGCCCACACGTGGCTGGTGACGGGGCCCATCACGGGGCTCGTCCTGCAGGTCCTCGGGCTGCGGAGGCCGGAGCAGGAAGGAGCCGCGAGGGCGAGAGCCCAGGGCGGGCAGGGAGGGGCGATGCCTCACGGCTGCAACTCCGAGGAAAGCACCGCGAGGGGCGGGGCCAGCAGGGGGTGGCCGGAGAGCTGGGAAGGCGGACGGCCCGAGTGGCCCCAAATCCCAGCCTCAGGGGTCACCCTGGACTAACACCATGGTGTTTCCCGCTGGCCTTTCTTCTACGTGCTTGCACACACACACACACACATGCACACGGGGCCAAGAAAAGCACCAGGCATTGCAGGGGAGCCTGGAGAGGCGCTTCCACACGCGCACACGCACATGCAAACGCACTGCCCTGGGCGGGGAGGAGCTGGGCAGCTTTGGCTGGCCCTGCTGGGGGCCTGGGGTACCCCCGGCGAAGGTCAAGCCCTGGCCTTGGGTCAGACGCCTGCTCGTGCCACGGAGGCTCCAGTGTGTTGCTCTGTGTTCGAACCTGGCCCCGGGGCCGTGGCTGCTATGGAAACGGAGCGCGGCAGGGGGAAGTTCCTATCGCAGCTCGACGGCTGCGAAGGATGGCGAAGTCCTATGTGAGAATAAAACCCGCCAGGGGAGAGCGGCTGGTGACCGCCTGTCCACTCGGCGCCCAGGCCAGACGGGTCCAGGTCTGCCGAGGGCACGTTGGGTGAACAGGTGATGTCCGTTTAAAGCAGCACCGTTAGGGAAGCGGATTTGGCTCAGTGGTCAGGGCGTCCGCCTACCAAATGGGAGGTCCAGGGTTCAAACCCGTGTGGAGCTGGCCCATGAGCAGTGCTGATGTGTGCAAGGAGTGCCGTGCCACGCAGGGGTGTCCCCCGCGTAGGGGAGCCCCACGCAAGGAGAGCCGCCCAGCACAAAAAAAGCACAGCCTGCCCAGGAGTGGCGCCGCACACACGGAGAGCTGACCCAGCAAGATGATGCGACAAAAAGAAACGCAGTTCCCGGTGCCGCTGACAAGAATGCAAGTGGACACAGAAGAACACACAGCGAATGGACATGAGCGCAGACAACGGGGGGGGGGTGTGAGGAAATAAAAAGAGCAGCGCATTTAAAGTCACGTTCGCCGCAGCGCCGGTGGCCGGGTGAGGTCCCGACACACGTCCTCTGCTCGGAGGTGCTAAGAGTGGGTGGTGCCCCGGGACCCTCGGCCTCGAGGCCTGCCGAGGGGCTGCCAGTGGGCGCGTCTGGGCACTCCTGGCCGCGGGGCCCTCCTCCACGGACCCGCGATCCGGGCTCCCCTCCCGGGACGAGGCCTGCTTCGCCCGGGGTCACGCCCGTGAGCTCCGGCCTCCAGGAGTCCGGCGCCGCCTCGGGCCGAGCTGCTCACAGAGGCTCCCGCTGTCCGCAGTGGCTATGGAAGGGGGCCCCTTCTGGGGCCTGTGTCGGGATCCGCCCCTCAGTCAGCAGGGGGCGGCCGACGCCCAGGCGAGTCCAGGCCGACACCTGGGTTCTGACAGTCGGTGGGTCCCGCACTCACCTGTTCCCCAAAGGAGACCCAGGCTGTACCAAGAGCCCCGCGGCCCCGGCTCAGTGCTCAGTGTCTGCTTAGCGAGTCGTTTGTGTTCAGAAGCCAGAGGGGAGGATGCCACGAGGTGGGCCCAGGGGCGCTCGGAGGCCCCAGCAAAGGTGCGCTGCAGGAGCATCGGGCACCATCGGGCACCGGCCTGGGCGCCCACAGCCTGCGCCCACGGGCACCACCCAGGAGCCCGGCCCTGCCACTCGCACACAGCTCCACGGTCCCGCGAGAGCTCTGGGGGCCGGACACCAGCCACTGCCGCCTCCTGCCTGCAGGAGCCCCCCGGGGCTGTCGGTCACAGGCAGCGGGCGAGGGCACGAGCCCGGCCCCAAGGCCAGGCGACGCGAGACGGGCAGCTCCAGCCCTGCGCACAAACCGCCGCGAGCTTTTAGGACTGCTGGACGTCCCCTTCCAGAAGGGATCAGCAGCTCTGGAGAGAATCTTTTTTGGCCTCTGTCCACACCCAGACAGGGTGCCAAGGAAGGAGCGGGCCAGCAAGCCCCGTCCCCCTGGGGGGGCCCCAGGCTGCACCTCTCAGGGGCAGGCGCGTCTCCGGTCCCCTGCAGCCTCTCCCCTGGGGAGTCAAGGACCCATCTTCACCATCAGCAGCGACTCTTCCCGGTTCACGAGTCGGAGACACTAAGGCTCGCGGTGGCTGTGGCTGGTGCGGGAAAAGGGTTAACGCCGGGAGCGTCTCGACAACGACCTTTGCCCCAAAGGCCCGTCCTGAGCTCAGGAGGCGATTTCTGATTCACTCTGAGCTGAGCAAACCTTTTCTGCCAGGAAGTCAGGTGGCCCCAGAAACCAGCCTTGCCTTGTCCAGCCACCTGGTCCATGGGGGGTGCCACGGGTGATGGCCAGACCCTGAGCTGAGTCATCGTGGAGCCAGGGGCTCTACCCAGGGCAGCCCCGAGGAGCCCCGCTTGGCCTCCGGCCTGCCTCGGCCTCCAGCTGCCCACGGTGGGAGTGGGAGCGACTGGTCCAACTGGCCCGGCACCTGCTCCGTGCCTCGCCCAGGGAGTCAGGGATTTGGCCACAACCGCCCGTGAGGAAAGCGACTTGGGAAGAATTTTCCAGGCAGCGCCTGCCGGCCCGCCCAGCAGGAAAGCAGGGCAGGCTGACGTCAGGCGGCCGGGGGCGATGCCCGGTCTGTCCTGCGCCCCTGCCCTCTTTGCTTGGGTCCCTCTTTGGGGACACTTGTTACCCCTCCTCCCTGGCTGTCCTGGGGGCCATGCCCCTCTTGGGGCTAGAGTTGGCACTTGGGTAAGAGCCCAGGCCTGGAGGTGGACAAACCTGGGTTCCAACCATTCCCACCTGCCAGCCGGGTGACGTTGGGAGGCCCCATAACCTCCCTGCATCCGACATCTGAAAAAGCGACCAGGTGGGCTGGCTGTGGGCACAGTGGGCTAATGCGGGAAGCCCCCTCTTCTGCCAGCACCTTATTACTATTCGGCTCAAGGCCGGAGCGGCGGTGGCCGCGGCTTCCCCTCCCGGATGCCCGCTTGCTCCATGCTGTGGAGAAGACAGATGGCACGGCATGACCTGCTCAGGTCCCAGCAGCTCCCCGCCGGCCCCCCAGGGCCAGCTTCTGCTTAGGCAGAGGTAAGCTGAGCTCCAAAATTCACAGTCAGAGGGGACTGGGAATCTGGTTCAGCCGGGACACCCTACGGCTCGGCCTTACCCGGCAGCAGAGGGAGGTGCTGCTGCCGGAGCGGGTGCGTTAGGCATGACCCCAGCATGACGAGCGGAGGGGGATCCCCGGGCTGCCTCAGGTTTCCGGGAGGGGTGCCAGGGGCACCCACAGGGAGCCTGGGGCTGGCGGGTGGATTCCCTCCCCCCTTCCGAGGGCGCTCCTCAGCCGCGTGGGGCTACCGCAGCCGAGCCAGGCTCCGTGATGGCGCGGCGACCTCGCCTGGCAAGGCGGGGACAGGGCATGGCCCACGTCCCCAGACCCTTGCCCGCCCCGCGGGGACGGCTCTGCCCGCGCTTTTCTCTCAGACGCGACCCCAGCGCGGTTGGCGCGGGCAGAGCCAGGTGGCGGGGAACTTTAGAGCGCAACGGTTTCCTTCTTGACTCAGCAGCCGCCGCGCCACAGGTGGGGTGACCCGCGGCAGCCGCAGCGCCGGGAGGCGCGTCTGTCCCCAGCCTGGCCCGGCGCGCCCGGCCACCTGTCCCCCCACCAGCGCCGGCGCCCGCGCCATCCCATCTGAGCCCCGGACACCCCCTTCCCGTCCTCACTCGAGGCAGAGGGGGGCCCCTCCCCTCCTCCCGCCTTCCTGGGACTCGAGGGGTTGCGCCTGGGGGGCTGGGGGCGAGAAGGGGGCAGCGAGCATCCTATTCCGCGGAGGCAGGGGGCTGTGCGCGCTGCTCCTCGCTCGGTGCCTGCGCCGCGGGGCGTGGGGCGCGGGGCGCGGGGGGGGGGGGGGGGGGGCCCAGGCTTTAGCCCTCGCGCCAGCCCCGCGCCCCCGGCCCCCGCGGCGCCCCGGCGGGTCAGCGGGCACCTGCCACGGTCCTGCCCTAGGCGGCCGGGTCTCTCCCCGCCGCAGAACCCCCCCAGCCCGGCGGCGCCCCGCGCCCCCTGCGCCCCCCGCGCGCCCCGGCTCACCGTCGCGCTCCCGGCCACCGCGCTGCGCTCCCCACTCTGGCCCCCGCGCGGAGTCACCGCTTCATTCATGCTGGGCCGGGAGGGGCCTCGGGCGCCGCCCCCGCCTGGCCTCACCTGCGGCGGCCAATGGCAGCGCCGCCCGGGCCGGGGCCCGCCCCCCGCCCCTGACAGCGCGGGGGCGCGGGCGCGGGGGCGCGGGCGCGGGGGCGCGGGCGCGGGGGCGCGGGCGCGGGGGCGCGGGGGCGCGCGGGGGGCGGGGGCGCGGGGGCGCGGGGGCGCGCGGGCGCGGGGGCGCGCGCTTTCCGCTCTGCGGAGCTCCGGCGCGGGAAGCCGGGACCCGGCGGCCAGGCCCGGGCACGCGGCCCCACGGCGAGCGGGTTCCCAACCCACTCGGGCTTCCAGCTCGCGCGCGGCGGGACCGAGGCCGAGGCGGGGCGCGGGAGTGGAGGGAAGCCGCAGGCTCCCGCCCTGACCCACTGCCGAGGCGGCGCAAAGAGCCGCGGGCGAAGGTCGCGGCGGCCTCTCCGGCTCCCGGCCCTGACCCAGCTCCCCGCCGGGCGCGCCCCTGGGCGCCGCACCCTCCTCTGGGGAACCTGTGGGCTTCCTGCCAGTTGCCTTTTCCATAAAAGCATCTTTCCAACATCAGCCGCGCCCAGGGCTGGTGGGGTTTACCGGGCCTTCCCCCCACCCCCGCGGGGGCATCCGATTTCCCGCCAGAACTCCCAGCTGTGCGCCCCGGACCCGCTGCGGTAACCTGGGTGGGGCAACTTCTCCCAAGAATGTTGAAATATTCGCTGAAAAAGGCCGGGGAGGCTGGGGCGGCAGGTGTCAGGCGGGAGGCTCAGTTCAGCTCTGATTGCCACAACACCCCAGAGTTTTCCTTTGAGCTTTAGGTAATGAATTTATTTTAGAAGAAGTCTACAAAACTCCCGTGTGTGCTGGGACATGGAGAGGAGCTGGGAAAGGGGAGAACGGCCCAGCGGGCCGGCGGGTCTGGACACGGCACCGCAGTGCTTCCGCCTCTGGAAACCGCAGGGAGGGCGGGCCTGGAGGCAGGAGGGGGCTGGCCTCTTCCTGGGGGGCACGTCCCAGCAGGGCAGCGAGGCGCAGAGGCCGTTGGAGAATTTCCGCGCAGCCGGTGCAGTTATTTATGAAATACCCTTCCTTCCTTGGGGGGTGGCGCTTGGGGCCGCTCCCTGGTGGCCCTGGGAGTCCCCGGCGGGGTCATCCGGCTCGAGGAACCTGGGGTGGGATCTGGCCACGGCCGGGACGTTAGCCTCCCTTCCCTGGCGCTGACCTTTAAAAGACAAAATGGCCAACTGTTGTGGCCGAATGGGAGGGGCCCACGGCCAGGGAGGGGAAGAGCTGCGGGGACGGGGACGGGCTGGGAACAGGTTATGCAAATGCTGCCCAAGGAGGAAGTGGCAGTTCCTATAGCCAGCCCTGCCGGATGCTGTTTAGAGGTAGTGAGCTCCCTGTCACCGGTGGAGTGCGAGCAGAAGCTGGCCAGTCTCCCAGTCTGTAGAAGCTCTTGAAAAGTCAGAAGCAGTGCTAATAAACGAATTCAGCAAAGTGGTGGGTACCGGATCAACACCCAAAAACCAATATTTTTTCTATACACTAGGAATGAACAATCAGAAGAAGAACTCAAGAAACAAGTTCCGTGTACAATAGCAACAAAGAGAATCCAGTGTCCAGGAATAAATCTAACCAAAGATGTAAAGGACTTATACATAGAAAACTATAAAACATTACTAAAAGAATCAAAGCAGGCCTAAATACATTCTGTATTCACGGATTGGAAGACTAAATATTGTAAAGATATCAGTTCTATCCAAAGCGATTTACAGATGCAACACAATCTCAATCAAAATCCCAACAGCCTTCTTTGCAGAATTGGAGAAGCCAATCATCAAATTTGTATGGAGGGGTAAGTGGCCCCGAAGAGCCAAGGCCATCTAGAGAAAGAGGAATGCCGTTGGAGGAGTCACACTTCCTGCTATTACAGCTGGCGACGAAGCCACAGTGACCAGAGCAGCGTGTCCCGGGTCAGGCCTGCAGACCGGGGAGGAGAACTCAGAGCTCAGAACCACGTTTCTGACCAGGGGGAGTCGGCCGTTCAAGTGGGTAGAACAGTCTCTTAAGAAAAATGGTGCTGGGAAAACTGGATTTCTATTTGCAAAAGAATGAAGGTGGGCCTCTACCTCACACCATATACAAAAATCAACTCAAATTGCATCAAAGATCTAAATATAAAGGCCAAAACTGTAAAATTCCCAGAAGAACACCTAGGGAAGCATCTTTAGGACCTTGGGTTAGCCAATGTTTTCTTAGACTTCACACCCAAAGTACAATCAACAAAAGGAAAAATAGATAAATGGGATCTCACCAAAATAAAAATAAAAATCTCGTGTGTATCAAAGGATTTTATCAAGAAAATAAAACGACATCCTACACAGTGGGAGAAAAAATTTGGAAACCATGTATCTGATCTTAATATCTAGAACATAAAAGGAAATCCTTCAAATCAACAATAAAAGCACAAACTGCCCAATAAAAAAATGGGCAGAGGGCTCAAATAGACATTTCTCCGAGAAAGGTTAACAAATGGCCAAAAAGCACATGAGAAGATGCTCAACATGATTAGCCACAGGGAACTGCAAACCAAAACCAAAGTGAAACACCCCCCACAGCCCCCAGAGGGGCTGCCACTTAAAAGAGAACCTGTCAAACGGTGGAGAGCCGTGGGGACAGAGGAGCACGCCTCCGCCGTCGGCGGGAATGACCCGTGGTGCGGCCGTGGTGGCAAACAGGTGGGCATTTCCTCGGAAAGTTAAATGTAGAATTACCGTTGACTGTGGCAGTCCCACTTCCAGGTATATACGCCAAAGAACGGAAAGCTGGGACATGAGCAATACTTTTTACACCGACACTCGTAGCTGCTTTGTTCACAACTGAAGATGGAAGCGGCCCACGCACCCCAGCAGATGATCGGGGGGACGAGGCGCGGTGGGCGCCACGGGGCATTCACACAAAAGGGGCTGCTGGGCTTTGCCAAGTGCCGCTGCCTGCGGGGGCTCCCAGCCCTGCCCTGCGCCCCCCGGTTGACAGAAGGGCAATAGCTTGGCTGGAGTCAGGGGTGCGGGGTCCCACCGACACCCAGCGGTTCTCCCAGCTGCGCCCGCAGGCCCGATTTGAAAGGTAAATCCCCAGCAAACACGCTCAGGCTCATTCATGCAAAACTCAGGCCTGCGGGCAACGTGCCTGGAAGCTGGGGCACCCCGAGGGGCCCCTGGGCGCCTGTCGCCCTGAGACTCCTGCCCCAGGACCGCACCTTGGGGCGGGGGCGGGAGAGCTGTCTCGGGAGCCAACTGGAGCCTTGCTCTGTCAGGAGAAGGGGGACAGGGCACCGCCCCGCCCCGGGGTCACTCGCCGAGCAGAGCGGTGTTTTGGAACCAGGGCGGCCTGGAACATTCTGGACTTGGTGAGTTCTTTCCCAGAGGGGATCATTTTGGAGAGGAAATAATTAAAAGAAAGAACGAAGCCGAGTCCCTCCCCCGCTCCGCCACCCCCCCCCGGGCCGGCCGGGCTGCCGCCGGAGGGGGCGTTCCTAAGAGGCTCCCCGGCCTTCCCTCTGAAGGACAGTTATTTTCCTCTCACTGGTCTTGGAGGCACCCCAAGGAATGGAGGCGGGGGCGCGGGGACCCCCAGCCGACCGCGCAGCCTTTGTGGGGGGCGCGGGGACCACCCTCGAGCTCTCAAATCAGAGGCGAAGCGGAGAGAGCGAGGAGAGCTGCTCCACGCCGCCGACCGGCTCGATGCCGCCTGGAAACGGCCCCCGGCCCCGCCCCGGCCCCGCCCCGGCCCCGGCCCCGGCCCCCCGCCTGTGGGTCAGGCCGGGAGAAGCCCCGTCCCTGGACTTCGCGGCCGGGAGTGGAAGTGAAAGCCGGGCCGCGGGCACTGCTACTCTCCGGCAAAGGCTTATTCGCCTGTTCAAGGACACTTAAGATTCCCTTCTAACGAGTGTTTTCGGGTTGTCCCTTTCTACTCTGGTGGGTTTTGCATCTGTATTGGCGGGATCCTTTGAAACGGCCAACGTCCTTCTTTTGACTTACAAAAATGGCAATTTCAGCTTGACAATTGACCGGAAGCCAAAAACGATGGAAACACTGGGGCGGCTTCTCAGGCTTTGGCCACCCAATTCAGGCTCTGGAGAGAGTTTTTTTTTAAGGCTATTTAATGTTAAGATTTTGCGGATGATTCGGGGACACGGGGTGGGGGTGGGGCGAAACCCAGCCTGTGTCCTCGGGGCAGAGTCGGTGAGGGCGCAGGGGAGGGAGCACTGGCAGTCACTAGTGCAGCTGCCAGGCCGGGCGGGCGTGGGAGGCAGAGACGCAGCCCCGAGGCGTCCAGGCTCGTCGGCATCACGACCCCGGGTGGGCACCTGGGGGGTCTCGGGCAATAAGAGTCCAGGGCTGGGCCTGCCCTTCCTGTCCTCTGAATCCGATTCCACCGGGGGCAGAGCACCTCAGGGTACAGCTGTCCCCAGAGCTGGCGCACGGCCACCTGCTGGCCAAGGCCCTGGACGCTGGTGACCCCAGCCTCGGGTCCCTGCTGGAACCCAGGAGGTAAGGGCCACTGCGCAGTGAACGCCGGCGGCCGCGTGGCAGCAGGGCGTCCGTGCTGACCGCTGGGCTCAGCCCAGGCCTGGCCTGGCCGGGCAGGGACTTGTCAGCCTGTGGGTTGTCTGTGGAGGCCACCGGGGCCCCCTGCCCCCTGCCCCCTGCCCCCTGCCCCCTGCCCCCTGCCCCCTGAGCCTCCCGGAGCAACGAGGCTCTCGGGGAACCCGAGCCTCAAGTCAACTTGAGCGTGTTTCAGAAAATCTGGCGCTTTTAAAGCCTCCCCGGGAAGCTGACTCCGTGGCCCTGGGGTCAGGGCCTGCTCCCACAGCGCTGGTCGGCGGGCGGGGGCCTCTCCCAGGGCCACGGGACGAGCCACACGGGAACAGCCCGGCGTCCAGCATGCGGGCGCAGACGGCCCCCCTTGACAGCTGTGACGGAGCTTGTGTTCCGGGCGGAGGCGGAGACCAGCTTCCGGAGCATATGGTTTTGGGCGAATTGTGCCAGCGACAGCCCGGGCTTCGGAGCCTGGCACCCGGGGGGCACCGTGCGCTCTCAGCAGCCACCCCCAGCGCTCGGAGCGCCACGCTCCAGGGGAGCTCTGGGAGGAATGGTGACGGCATTGGCGCTTCCTGCCTGGCCAGGCTCGAGGACAGGATTCGAGGCGACCCGGGTGCCCGGGCGGGCAGGCCAAGTGGCGCGGAGAGAGGCCCAATGCCCACTGGGGCCGCGTGCCCGGGCACCCCGGCAGCTGCAGGAAGAGGTGGGCCGTTCCCCCGCAGAGCTGCGGACTCTGCCCGGAGACGGGCCTTGGCTGCGGCCCCGGCGCTGCCTGGCGCGTCCTGCAAAAGGCACCTTGAGTTCCACCATGGGTCTGCGTGTGGCCTTTGCGTGGGCCTTGCCGGCTGGAGGCATCCGAGCTGCCCGGGCCTGCCCCACCGCGGGCCTGGGTGCAGGTGGGGGCCAGGGTCCCTCGGCTGGGGCCGCGCGTTCCGGAGGGAACGTTCAAAGGAACCCGCGTGCAGGCGCCGGCCCCTGCAAGGCGAAGACGGGCCTCGGAGCGGCCTGCCCCGCCACCTCACCTGAGCAGGTGTAGGGCTGCTCGGATACCCGGGCTCGAGCGTAATTATCTTGCATGAGGGATTTTTGGTTGTTGTTAAAATCATTAAGTGGCTAAATGAAAACATTCAAAGTAGCGCCAGTCACAGGTGAGCCTGCAGCTGCGTTTCTCCATTTATTGTTTTGTCGGGAAGCCCACAGAATGCCAGTGGTCAGGGCTTCCGTGGCGTCTTTCCCCCTGCGCCACCAGGAGCCAATGCCCACTTCTCCTGAAAATCAGCAAAAGGGAGCCCAGACCCCGGAGGGACACGGCTGGACGTAGACCTGGCAGGGCAGCTGTCCTTCTCCAGGGCCGGTGACCACGTGCTTCTGTGAGACACGGGGGCCTGGGGGTGCGGTCCCCGGGCAGTGCCTCTGCGCAGGTCAGGCCCCAGCTCCCACAGCCCCGCGGCCCGCTCGGACACACCTGCCTCCCCTGCCCGGGGACGGGCTCCCGCCCCAGCCTAGCTGCCGGGCCTCACCCTCCTGCTGCTCCCCCAGGAGCCCACCACCCCTCCACCTCGCCGCAGGCGCCGCTTTCCTGGCGCCCAAACACGCCAGGACATCCCCCGAGGCCGCCCCACGTGGCCCGAGGAGCCAGGTGACCTCGGGGTCAGTGGTCAGAAAAAGCCGCGGGGTCCGAACCCGTGCGTGGCGAGAGCTCCGGGGCCCGTTCCCACAGGCCTGCAGGGGTTCGTGTCCCCGTCAGAGCTTAGAGGCGATTTTCCATCTTGGTAAGAAGCCTGGCTGCTCCGCGTAAGCCAGGAACACGGAGGGCCGGCGGGCACTGCGGGAGCCGCCCCTCTTCCTGGTCCCGGATGGCCAGTTCCACCTGCAGGGAGCCGGGCGGCTCGTGGCTCTGCCAGCGCCCGGGGGTGTCTGGGCGTGGTGGCTCCTCCCACTCAGGGCAGGCCTGGCCCGCGGTGGCCTCAGCCGCCTCGGCCCCCCTGGCCAGGCGCCCGCCTCTGCACCCTCCTCGGCCCCTCTGCCGGCACCGCGGGCTCTCCCCCAGAAACCTTCACCACAAATCCCCGCAGGCGCCCCTGCCTGGGCCAGCCGCCGCGGAGGCCCCTCCGAGCCTGCCCAGAGCGTGCCCCGACGGGCCCCTCTGCACCCCCTTTCCGTGCAGAGCCCCCCCACCTTATGAGGCAGGGAGTCCTCGCCCCCACTCTGTGCCTGTGGCTCCTTCCAGCCTCGCCATCTGGGATGTAGCCCCTCCAGGGTCTCCATCACCCCGCGTCCCTCCCAGTCCAGGGTCTGCCCTGCCCGGCCTCCTGGGCCCCCGTCTTCTCCCACCGGCCCCCACCTGCTCCTGCAGGGGCGCGAGCCCACGCCGTCCTCCGCGTGTCCCGGGACGTGGGGGTGCCGGGCTCAGCTCCTCGGACCCCACTTGCTGCCTCTTCGTGTCTCCGTCTTCCCCAGGGACCTGCGCCCCCCCACCTCCCGCATCCTGCTGCTGTCGTGCCCCCCAGCCCCTCGCCTCCTGGAGGTCCCCAGCTCCCATCCACACGCCACAGGCCTGTTTTCCCCACGGCGTCTGGAGAGAGCTGAGAGTGCCGCTCGGCCAGCAGGGCCGGGCCCCCGGGGCAGGCCCACGCCCGCCTCACGCCCCAGCCCTTGGCAGAGCCGGTCAGTCGCCCTGGGCCCCCCACGCCCACTGCCCCAGGGGCTCTGCCCTTCAGGTCTCGGCAAGGCAGACCCCACACCTGGTCAACGGGGCAGGTGCCTGGAAGGAGCTGGCGTGAAGTGCGCAGGGGGTGGCGGCAAGCCTTGGGGCAGGGAGGGCCCTTGCGGGAGATCACCCCGTCCCCGACCTTTGGTGGGACAGTTTGGAAGTGCTTCTAAAATACAAAACGGGAAAGTGGACGTGGCCCAATGGATAGAGCGTCCACCTATCATATGGAGCGTCCAGGAGTCAAACCCAGAGCCTCCTGACCCATGTGGAGCTGGCCCACGCGCAGTGCTGATGCGCGCAAGGAGTGCCGTGCCACACAGGGACCCCCGCATAGGGTTGCCCCACATGCAAGGAGTGCACCCCGCAAGGAGACCCACCCCAAGTGAAAAAAGCACAGCCCGCCCAGGAGTGGCATCGCACACACGGAGAGCTGACACAGCAAGATGCCACAACAAAAAAGAGACGCAGTTTGCTGGTGCCACCCAGCAATGCAAGCAGATGCAGAAGAACACACAGCAAATGGACACAGAGAGCAGACAACGGGAGAAGGGAGAGAAATAAATAAAATAAATATTTAAAAATTTTTTATTTATTTAAAATAATAATAATAAAATAAAATACGAAACGCACGTGACCCTGGACCCAGTGAACCGGAAGCAGCTGGGTGTCCCTCTGCGGGGGCGGCTGGAGGAGCCGCGGGAGACGCCGGTGGGAGGGGCCTGTAGAGCGGCCTGCCCGCTGGAGGGAGGTCCAGCCCGCTGTCACCTGAGGGGCAGCTGCGCAGTAGGGTGGTGCCCCACAAACGTGGGCGAGGACCCCAAGAGGAGGGGAGGACCCCGCAGAGGCGGGCAATGTCGCCAGCTCCCAGCGGCCGTGACCCGGGAGGAGAGGGGGAAGGCAAGGGTTAACTTTCCTCTAGCCCCGACTGGCCCCTTCCGGCCCTCCCTGTGTCCCAAGGCTGGGACCCCCAGAGAAGGCTCCCCGGGGGAAGGCACCCCAGGGAGACTCAGGGGTCCTGGGGAGCCCCCGAGCTGGGCGTGGCTGGTCTCCTGCTGGTGTCCCCGGCGGGGGTGCCTTCCTGCTGGGGTGCCTGGGTGCCCTCGGGGGCAGTCCCTCCTCTGCTCCGCCGGCCTCGGCCCTGCTGTCCCGTCTCAACCTGGGAGCCCCTCCCTGTGGGTGGGGTCCTGCTCACGCTTGTCGGTCGGTCGGCGTCTATTCTTTGCTCCTGGCCCCTGCTGGGCGTCACCTCTCTGTTTGTGGGTGACACTGGAGCCCGTCCCCCTGGGAGGGCCGCGGTTAGCCAGGACGCAGTTTTCCAAGGCACGACGGCAGCGTTTCTCAAAAGCACGCGTGGGCCGAGGGCACGGGAGCCCAGGGCGGCGAGCTGCCCGCCCCCTCTTCCCCGAGGGGCCTCCACGGCGCCCGGGCGCGCACTGCCGGGCCCCCCACCGCGCTCGGTGGTTTGGCGGCATCTTTGCACGAGCCTATGCACGCCCGTTCTTTATAACCCAGCAAACCACGCCAAGGAAGACGAAAGCTCAGGTAACAGAAGTGTTCAGGACGGCTTCGTTAGAAACGGCTGGAGGCTGGCAGCCACCAGCGGCCCCCCGAGGAGAAGGGGGAACACAGGGGGGCGTGTCCCTGCAGCGGCACCCGCTCGGCAGGACCTGGAGCAAACAGCTAGTCTGCACGACAGCGTGGCCAAGGCTCAAACGCACGCTGCCGGGGGAAGGAGGCCCGGTACAGGACGGATCCTTCCAGAAAAGGCAAATGGCAGCCCGAGCCACGAGGCCTGGAAGGAAAGTAAGAGGCGTGGGGCTTGGCAAGGAAGAAGGAGGCATCTCTACTGGCAGATGACAATCTCTCACGTAGAAAACCCCCGAGAATCCTCAAAAACCCGTAGAGTTAATAAACACATTCAGCAAAGTTGCGGGACATAAAACGAACACGCAAATCTCGGTTGTTTTTCTGAACACCAGCAGTGAACGATCTGAAAAGGAAACTAAGAAAACAATTCCAGTAACAATTGCATCAGAAAGTACAAAACAGGCAGGGATAACTTTAACCCAAGAGGAGCAAGATGTGTGTCCTGAAAACTACGAGACCCGGCGAGGGGCTGGAGGAGGCTGCCGGCAGCTGGAAAGCCCGCCCGATAAAGCCACCTGCAGGCGCGGGGCAACCCCCGGCACAATCTCAGTGGCACTTTTTGCAGAAAGAGAGACACCATTTACCAAGTGCAATCGCTGGACCTGGAGGCCTCAGGCCATCTTGAACGGAAGCCTGGGGTCTGAAGACTCACACGGCCCAGCTAGAAAAGAGCGCAAAGCTGCTCTAATCCAGAGTGTGCTGCTGGCCTGAGGCCGGAGGCTGGGGGCGGCCTGAAGCCCAGCCGTGAAGCGGCGTCCACCGCCAGCTGACTTCCACCAGGCGCAAGGCCGCTCAACGAGGAGGGACGTTCTCCTCAGCACACGGAGTGGGGGACCGGATGGCAAGAGCACCGCTGCCTCACACCACGAACAAACAGGAACTCAAAGTCTAAGGCCCCAAACTAAAATGCCCTTAGAAGAGAAGGTAGGGATGAAGCTTCATGGCCTTAGATTAGGCAATGGATTCTTGGACTTTCCACCGAAAGCACGAACAACCAAAGAGAGTATAAAACTGAAAAACATTGTTTCAAAGGACATTATTAAGAAAGTGAGAACGTGTTAAGTATTAAGAAAGTGAGAACAAATGGGAGAACAGATTTGGAGACCATGTATCTGATAAGGGCTTAATACCCAGAACCTGTGGAGAACTGCTACAAGTTGACAACAAAAAGGCAAACAACCTGATTGAAAAATGGGCAGAGGACTGAATAGACATTTTTCCAAAGAAGGTATTCACATGGCCACTAAGCACGTGAAATGTGCTCAACAAAACTATCCGTTAGGGAAACGCAAATCAGAACCACCATGAGGTACCATTTCACATTCACTAGAAGAGCAGTTATTAAAAACCAAAAAACAGAAAATTGCAGGTGTTGGAGAGAATGTGGAGAGAAGGGATCTTCATGTATTGTTGGTGGGTAGTAAATGCAGTGAAATTAATTCTCTGTATGTTTTTTAATTCTAAGTAATTTTGAGTTATTTCAAAATAAAAAGTTAAAAAACACATCTAGATTGTAAAGGGAAAACAATCTATCTTTATTCCCAGATGGCACAATTTTATATATGGAAAATCCTAAGGAATCCACAAAAAAAAAAAGCCCTCTAAAGACTAATAAACACACTCAGCAAGTTGCAACATACAAGATCAATATACAAAAATCAATTGCTTTTCTATCTGCCAGCAATAAACAACCCAAAAGTGAAATTAAGAAATCAATTTTATTTACCACAGCATCAAAATGAATAAAAACCTAGCATTGTAGATCCTCCCAGGGCCCACTGGATGGAACGTGGGAGAGTATGGACTATGATGTGGACCATTGACCATGAGGTGCAGCAATGTCCAGAGATGTACTTACCAAATGCAATGGATGTGTCATGATGATGGGAGAGAGTATTGCTGTGGGGGGAGTGGTGGGGTGGGGGCGGTGGGGTTGAATGGGACCTCATATTTTTTTAATGTAATATTTTAAAAAAATTAATAATAATAATAAAAAGAAAGAATGCAAGTCTTGTGCACTGAAGTGCTATAAAACGTTGAAAGAAACAAAAGAAGCCCTAGTAAATGAAAAGCCATCCCAGGTCAGGGATCAGAAGACTTAATATATCAAGATGACAAAACACCCCAACTGGACCTACAGATGGGACCCCATGCCTACGAAAATTCCAGTGGGCTCTTTTGGTGGAAATTGATAAGCTCGTTCTAAAATGCATGTGGAGAAAACCAACCCAGGGTAGTCAAAACAATCTTGGAATCGCTTGAAATGCATCAGAGACCCAGATTTAACAGTTAAATTACAGAATTTAGGAGTAAATCTTCACGATCTGGGGTTAGACGATGGCTTCTTAACTCTGACATTAAACACAGAAAAAAACTTGTACACACATGCCCACGGCACATTAGTCACCAGAGCTAAGAAGTGGAAACAGCCCAAATGCTCACCAAGAGATGACTAAATTACAGCAAACTGTCGAGTGGAACTCTCCTCAGCCACGAAAGGAAGACACGTGCCACGACGTGTCGAGCCCGGAAGCGTGGGGCTCAGGGGAGGAGCCCAGGACCAGCCCCCACGTGTCTCAGTCCATTTATCTGCTGGGACCGGAAAAGGCAAATCTATGGGCCAGTGGTGGCCGCGGCCTGGGCAGTGGGCCACAGGTGTGATCGCTGACGGGCCCGGGGAGTGATGAAAATGTCTAGACTTACGTTGCTGTGATGGCTGCAAAGCTGTGACCACACTACAAGTCACTGAACTGTACACTTTAAACAGGTGATGTGTGGGAGATGTGAATTATATCTCAATAAAATGGTCCTAAAAATATACATGGCAACCACTACAATAAACGATTACAGAGTCTAACTTCTAAATCAGTAAGGGACTAGGCCAACTAAACAAGTTGGACTAGCTCGACAGAAGTCAAAAGGGAATGCAAATTAACAGAAAACTGGAAAGGACGCATAGCGTAAGGCGCTAGGAGTAAATGTAGATGCACAAGTGGAGCCCAGGAAGGAGACTCAACCCTGCGACACAAGCTGGCAGACGGGGGCTCTGAGATCGAGCTCCGTGATGTTTGCTGAGTTGCCTGGAGCTGAAGGGCATAGAAGCATTGAACGTAAAAGACGTCAAAAGCTGACTGTGAGCAGGGGAAAGCTGCTGCTGCTGTGGGGACGTCTTTAAGCAAACCAGCGTTATCCGAGGTGAAGTGGGCCACCGCACAGTAATTAAAAATCTGGGGAAGCGGATGTGGCTCGAGTGATAGAGCATCCACCTACCATATGGAGGGGCCAGGGTTCGATACCCAGGGCCTCCTGGCCCGTGTGGTGAGCTGGCCCACGTGCAGTGCTGATGTGCGCAAGCAGTGCCGTGCCGCGCAGGGGCACCCCTGCATAGGAGAGCAGCATTGCATGAAAAAGTGCAGCCTGCCCGGGAGTGGCACTGTACACACGGAGAGCTGACGCAGCAAGACGGCGCAACGAAAAGGAGACGTGGTTTCCCAGCGCCGCAGGATAATGCAAACGAACACAGAAGAACACACAGCGAACGGACACAGAGCAGACAACGGGGTGGGGGAAGGGGAGAGAAATAAAAATGAATCTTTAAAAAAAGACCTGATTCTACAGTACGGTTAGGGGCGGGAAGGGCGGCGGGGAGGCACGGGGTTTCTCTTTGGGGTGATGAGACGTTTTGGGACTAGAGCCTGGCGATGGCTGTGCACACTGGGAACGCACCGGGCCACTGAGCTGCGCACTTGGAAATGGCTGAAATGGCAAATCGTCGAGCTCTCGATTTTATCACCCCAGAACACACAAGCCACAGGGTCAGAAAACCGAGCTGCGTAGCCGGGGGTCGGCGTGAGGTGGGACGACCTGGAGAGGGGCGAGGGGCTCTCAGGGCGATGACCGCTGCGAGTCTGGAGTGTGGGGTGGCTGCACGCTGGTATGTGTGTCCAAACGAGCAGAAGTGTTTGTTAAAATGGGTGAGTTTTACTGTATCAAATTAAACCTCCTTTTAGAAAGGGCTCTGAGGATGCTGCAGCGGAGCCCGCGAATGGCCCGTCAGCCGAAAGCAGGTCTCAGGTCAGCAGCCCTGGCTGGACCCTCACCTTTGATGGATACTCGCTGTGTGGCCTTGGTGAGGCTCTCGACCTCTCTGGGCCTTGGGTGAGAGTTTCATCTTTAAAGTGAAGTTGATCAGATCATCTCAGATGACCTCAGATGTGGTCAGGTCAGGCCACCTGCCTGGGGCTCCATCCCCTGCCCTGATGCTGGGACCCAGTGCCGGCCCGGCCGGGAGAAGGCAGCTCTCCCGCAGAGCTCGGGGAGGGTGGCAAGACGGTGGTGGAAGGTGATGGCGAGGAGGGGACAGTGGGAAGGGGACAGCAAGTTGCCGTTGAGAGGTCAAGGCTGCTGGGCAAGTCCAGCAGGGCCTGGGACCAGGGTGCCCCGGGGTCTGCACGGAGGGACCAGGGTGCCCCGGGGTCCGCCCGGGCTCCGGCCGCACGGAGGGACAGCCAAGCGTGCCTGTGGCCGTGACAGCGCAGTCGGGGCGGGCGCGGCGTGAGGGGCCGAGACGAAGGGCCGTATTGGGACGCCCCGGCCGAGAGCTGCGGCGGGGCAGCTGCGCAGGGGCTTGGGCGCAGGCGTCATGCTCGGCCGAGCCCGGCGGGCGGTGGACACACTCCCCGGAGGGACTCGCGGCCAGGTGCGCGGCGTGGGGAAGTGGACAAGCCCGAGAGGCGGAGCGCGCTCCCCGCGTCTCCCCGCGTCCCACGTGCCTGGAGGGGAGCCCCGGCCTCGCTCGCCGCCCCGAGGGTCTCTGCCTCCCGGGCTCCTGCGGCCGCCACCGGGTGGGGTGGGGCCCCCTGCCCGGAGCCCCCTGCCCGGAGCCCAGGCCCGCTCTGGTTCTGAGGCAAATGGCGATGAGGAGCATGATGGTGGCGTGGCGGTGGCCATGGTGAGGACGTGAGGAAGGTGGCGCGGGGACGGTGTGGCGAGGAGGTGACGCGATGGTGACGATATGGTGGTGAGGAAGGTGAGGAAGGTGACAGAGGTGACGGGGGCACGGCGGCGATGTGCGGCCTTCCCGGCCCCCACACGGGGTGGGGCGTGAACGTCCTCTGGTGGCAAGGAGGCCACGGGGAGCCGGGCCGTGGCCTGAGACGTGGGCGGGCCGTGCTCTGAGACCCTCACAGAGAGGGGACGGGTGAGGGGCCAGGGAGGCACCTGGGGAGATGGGGAGACGGGGAGGGCCGGGGGAGGGCCGTCTGGGGTGTCTTGGAGGGTGTTTGGGGGTGACTTGGGAGGGTGGTTGGGGTGACTTGGGGGTGTTTGGGGTGTCTAGGAGGGATGTTTGGGGGTGTCTTGGAGGGGCACCTCAGGGACTGGCTTCTGGCCCAGAGGTAGTGGGTGAGGGCAGGAGGCGGGCGCGAGGGCAGATCTGGGGAGATCGGGGCATGTGGGGTTTGGCTCGGGAGGTCTGGGGAGCCGACGGGACCCCAGAGGAGAGGCTGGGTCTACAGCAGTTGCTCGCTCCAGTTTCGGGGCTTGTCACGGCCGTTTGGTGACGTTCACCTGGAGCTAAGGCCGGGGTGGGGGGCCAGGACACGGGGGGGCATGGGGGGACACGGGCGTCAGCTTGCTGCCGTGACCTGGGAGCGGCCCTGGGAAGGCCACTGCTCTCCAGGGAGGCCGGGCCAGCAGGAAGCCCGGGGCTCAGGCCGAGCGCCCCCCCACGTGCCCGTGTCTGTGGGGGGCAGAGCCGCGGCCCAGGAGCCACCGGGCAGGGTCCCTGGGGGAGACGCCTCCGAAGGTGGGGTCGTGGGGTCGCGGGTCATGGGGTCACAGGGTCATGGGTCACAGGGTCGCGGTCAGGATCTGGTCCCAGTCAGGTCTCCCTCATGTTTCCTGAAAGGCTCTGGGCAGGTCGCAGCCCTCCACGAGCCTCAGTTTCCCCACTTACAAAGCAACAGAGCTGAGCTCTTACCCAGGCCCGATAAGCCAGACAGAAGCAGAGGTGCTGGGGGGTACGGGGGCCACTTCCCCACCTGCCCCTCCCCCAACACCCCTGACCCACCCGAGGCTCTGCCGGACCCCGGCTCAAATCCAGGGCCCCCTGGAGTGAGGTGAAGGTGCCGTGAAGGGGTGGGCGCCTCGAGGGGGCCGGGCCCAGGGGGAGGGGGCTGCCCTGCGTCCCGCCACCTCCGCCCTCTGGGCTCCTTGCTCTGACCCGGCTCCCAGGGGCCCTCCCTGAGCTGCCCCCGCGTGGCCCAAACGTGGCTGGGGCTTGGGGCGGCCTCCCCGGCCGGCTGCCTCAGGGGTGGCTGCCACGGCCCTCCCCGAGGCTGAACCCCGACTGCACCCCACTCCGCTCTCGGCAGCACAGCCCGGCAGGACCGGCGTGCAACCTGCGCCGCTCGCGGCCCTTGCCCGCCTGGCCCTGGAGGTGCCCTTGGGCCCGCCTGCCCCGGGGGCTGTGTTTGTCTTGGTTCCGGGGCATTGAACAGTTAAGTGAAGATGAAAAACAATGGCATTTCTCGGTGCTGGGCGGGTGGCATTCCTGAGGACGCTGATGGAAACTTCCCCCGAGGCCATCCCGGAAATGCCCGGAAATGCTCAGCCCACGCAAGCTCGCCGCCCCCTGCGGTGGCCTGGCCTTGCGGGCGTTGCCAAAGCGACGCTTTGCTCCCGGCTGCCTCCCGGGGGGGCTTATGGGTACAGCCGCGCTGCTGGACGGGATTTGCGCGGGCGCTTACTTGACTTGGGTTTCGGGTGAGGGAAGCAGGGGCTGGGCCACCCACACGGGGGGCTCCGGGCGGGACCCTGGCTCCTGCCCGGCCCTGCCCCTCGGGCTCCGTGGCTGTCGGGTGCTGCCCAGGCAAACCTGTGCCCCGTTTGCTCGGCGTTTCGGCAGCGTGGCTGGAGATGCACCCCGTCCTCTCTGCCCCCGAGCTCGTCTGAAGAGGGCTTGGCGTGGCCTTCCAGGGACCGGATCTGGGGCCATCTGCTCTTCCTGGCGGAACTGGCAGAGAGTGCTCGGAAGATCGTTTCCCTTTTCTGATAGTGACATATTTGAATAGCAACATAAAAGCTTTCTTTATTATTATTTTGTAAAGATTTATTTTTATTTATTTCTCTTCCCTTCCTCCCCACCCCGCCCCAGTTGTTTGCCCTCTGTGTCCATTCTCTGTGTGTTCTTCTGTGTCCGCTTGTATTCTTGTCAGCGGCACCTGGAATCTGTGTTTCTTTTTGTTGCGTCATTTTGCTGTCAGCTCTCCGTGTGTGCGGCGCCATTCCTGGGCAGGCTGCACTTTCTTTCGCGCTGGGTGGCTCTCCTTATGGGGCGCACTCCTTGTGCGTGGGGCTCCCCTACGCGGGGGACACCCCTGCGTGGCACGACACTCCTTGCACGCATCAGCACTGCCCATGGGCCAGCTGCACACGGGTCAAGGAGGCCTGGGGTTTGAACCGTGGACCTCCCATGTGGTAGGCGGACGCTCTATCCGTTGAGCCAAGTCTGCTTCCCTGAAAGCTTTCTTTAAACTGTCCACAGACTGCTTAGAAGAAGGGGCTGGGTTAGTGGCACTTCTGGGGTTGATCCAGGTTCTGAGGTGTGTCAGTCAGAATAGACCAGTTGTGCTGCTGTAACAAGCAGGCTGAAGGACCCAGCAAAGAGTGAGTGCCGCCGGGAGGGGCTGAAATGGCATCGCAGGGGGAGGTGGGGGCTGAGTCTCCCACCTGGGTGAGACACGTCGCTCCCGGGCACTTCCCAGCCCCATGGGCACTCCCGCCCCAGGGTGCCCCAAAGGAGGAGGGGGCCACCGGCGCAGGTCGCTGTAAGACGCGCCTTCGTTTCTGTCTTGCTTTGGCTCAGGTTCCCCTTCAGGAAAGCTGGACCGAGCTCCCAGCAGCCCCCGCCAAGCTGTTCTCGTTTGGGGGCACACCGGGGGCGGCCGCCTGGGCCCTCTGGCCCCCGCCTGCATCTTGGGACACTTCAGTTCCCACCCGATGGTGCCTCCCTGAGGGGACCCCTGCGAGGATGAGGACAGCTCAGCTCGTGCAGCCTCTTCCACCTGTGCCAGGAGCCTGAGCCTCTGCCCACCGGAGCCTCCAGAGGATCTCGGGCCGGTCACTGCCGCGCACGTGGACCAGGGCGCACGTGGTAGCGTGGTGGGGGCGGGGCCCCGGCACCCTGACGCTGCTCAGCTTGCCCACCACAGCCCCTGCCCCGCCCCCACTTTTGGGGGCTGCTGAGTCACACCCGGCCCCCGCTGGGGTGACAGTGGCTTCCGGCAGGACAGAAACGTTTCTCAGTGAACTGCAGGAGCTGAGCATCCTTCCTGCCTCTTGAGAGGAAAATTTCAGCCTGGAAAATTACCAGGCCAGGAAGCAGGGGAAACGTCTGCCCTGGGGCAGCGCGAGCGAAACTTCCCCGGTTGGTCTCTGCTTGCTTCTCCGGCAGAGCCGTCCATGCGCCCCACGTGGCTGAGCAGGTGGCATCTGGGAGGAGAGCCTCGCCCCACGGTGCGGGAGGACAGGTGTGGACGCCTTCCAGAAAGCACAGCTGAACCCGACCAACGCGTCCCATGAATCAGCCTCTCCCTCTTTCCAAACACCTGAAAGCCAGGTAAATACTGAGGGAGGGCCGAGCGCCAGTTAAATCATTAAGGCCGAAAGAACAATTGGCCAACTAACCTGGATGCGGCCAGCAGTGCCAGGAGGGGCAGGTCCCGCTCCCCACCTGCCCAGGTGAGCCCCTCCCTCCCCACCTGCCCAGCTGCCCTGGCCTGTCTGCAGCCTACACAGACCCTGAGTGTTTGCCTCACTCCTCACTTCCACCACCGGTGGCCCCCAGGTGACTGGAGGGTGGAATTTCATTTCACTCCCAGTTGGTGTCTACCGCGGGCCGGGGGCCGTGAGCTCCGGGTTCAACGCACCAGCACGCACGGTGAAGGTCACCGTCCCCAAAGGGGCGCCTCCGTGAAGCCGGGCACAGCTCGGCTCTGGGGAGCCGCACACAGCCTGGCGGGCGGGTCCAAGGAGAGCCCCCGGCCTGTGGGCTCCGGAGGCGGGGGAAGCCGCGGGCGAGGCGAGGCGGTGCTGAGGGCCGCGCCCGGAGACCAGCCAGCGCGCACCTGGGCCGCAGGCCGAGCGGGTCTGAGGGGGTGAGGGCCGGGCCCCCTGGGCTCCGTGTGGGGCTCCCCGACCTCCGGTAGGACCCCTGTGCGGGCCCGGGCCCACCACCCAGCCCAGGAGCACGCCCTTCGCAGGTCCTCGACGTCACCGCACCGCTGAGTCCCGTTGCCGTGGATGGTGGCATGGTCACATTTCAGGGACGCGGGCGTGGGCCTCCTGGGGGCCGCCACTCGGCTGCAGGGGCCTGGGTGACCTGCCCTCCGCAGCGTCCCGCCCACAGTGTCCCTTCTGTCCCTCCAGCCTCTGGGGTCTGTCCTGGAAGTGTCCAGCTCTGCCTCCCCCTCGAGGTCGCGCCCCAACGTCCCTCCGCAGAGGAGCCCGTGCTGGCCTGCGCTGGCGGCGCCCAGTCGCCTCCGCCCGCCGGGGGTCCTGCTTTATCGCCCCCCTTGGGAGGGGGCGTGTTCTGTCCCCCCCACGCTGCCCGCGACCCCCGAGGGAGGTTTCACGGCACCAAGGACGGCGCGCCCGCCTCACAGCCCGACGCCCGGCACCCGGGGCGCCCTGCCCGCCAGCGGCAGTCGGGGTGTGCACTTGGGTTCCATGGGCGCTGCCCGGACCCCTGTCCACTTCACACACTGAGAGTCCATTCGGGGGCCTTGGTGGGAGCCCCGGGCGCCTCCTGCCTCCGGCGGGCTCTGCCTCCGGCTCCGTGGGTGGCAGCGGTGCCCGCGTTCCAGGAGGGGGAGGCAGTGGCTGCACCTCGCGGCGGCCCCCGGGGCAGGGGCCTCAGAGTGTGGGCGGAAGTCTTCGCCGTGCATTGGAGGCGTCGTTCTTTCCTTCCAGGGGCGTCTCGAGCGGCTGCTCCTCAGGTGCTGGGGGCACGGACAGGGTCCTCCGTGGCGCTGTGGACCCAGGGGGCACACGCGGAGGCTACGACGAGAGCCCGCGTGGTGTGGGTCTCACCACTGTCTGCAACGAGGCTCTGCCCCCGCCCGCGGGCTTCCCGGGGGAAGTGAAACCTTAGGCCGTGTAGACACGGCCCCGGCGAATGGCGGGCGGCCGAGCAGAGGCCTGGGGCAGGGAGGAGCTGGGCACCCGGGGACAGGAGAGGAGCCCCGAGGGGTCGCTCCACTCGGGCAGGGGTGGGCTGCGCGGGGCCCTCCAGGCCGCTGTGTGAGAGCAGGGGCCGCGGCGGAGCGGGCGCGTGTGGGTCAGAGAGCGCGCGGCACCTGACCCTTGTTCTCCCGCGCGTCCCCCCCTCCCCCCGCCTCCACCCCCAGGCTGTGGCGCAGGGCGACCACGAGCTCCTGCGCAGCTCCCCGGGCGTCCCCCTGGCAAGCCCGGACGAGGCGGGGAGCACGGAGGCCGAGGGCAGCCGGGCGAGGCACTGCGCGGGCGGAGCCGGGGCCCCGGGACCCCGGGCTTGGGACGTGTTCGGGCTCCCGGGGGAGGTGGGCCTGGGGGAGCCCCTGTGACCCCCAGGTCCCCGCGGTGCCCGCTGCGCAGATGCCTGAGCAGCTGAGGCACGTGCCCTTTGCCCTCGTCCCGTGGCACCGCCTGCGTGGCGGGGTCAAAGGCCCTTCAGCCCTGCGCCGTCCCACGTGGCGGCCGCCACTGCGCAGGGCCTTGGAGCCCCGGGAATGCGCCAGTGCGACGGAGCGACTGTCCAGTTCAGTTTTCAGAAACTTCACTATGTTTAAAAGGCCTTAGGCATGTGAACGTGCTTTTCGTTATCCCCACCTTGTGGCTTTTTGCGTGCTGTCTCTGTGCCCATTCACTGTGCGCTGTTCTGTGTTTTTTCGCTTGTCTCCCTTTTTTGTCGCGTCCCCTTGCTGAGTTGGCTCTCCGGGCACTTGCAGGCCGGGCAGCTCTCTGCAGTGTGCGGGCAAACCTGCCTTCACAAGGAGGCCCCAGGACGTGAACCCAGGGCCTCCCATGTGGTAGGCAGGAGCCCAACTGATGGAGCCACAGCCGCTTCCCGTGAATGTACTTTTCAACTGTGAACTTTGTGAGATCTAGGTACAAATCAAATATTTCTGGAAAAACTTTGTGTCTGTATTGAGATGCGCTGTAAGTATAAAATACATACCATGCTTCAATGACTTAGGGAAAAAGAGACTCATTAAAAATTTCTTGCATTGATTTTATATCTATATAAAGTGAAACTATTTTCATTATATTGGGTTAAACGAAACACATTATTAGAATTCATTTCACATGTTTCTTTTGCTTTTTTTAGGTGGCTATCAGAAAACGTAAAACTAGAAATGTGTTTCATGCGATCTTTATTGCACTGAGCTATTTCAGAGGCACCAAAACCTAAAATCAAGCAAGCAGGGCTGAAGCTTGAGTGACCCACGCTGGCACCCACCACGTCGTCCCCAGCGCCTCTGGGCTGAGAGTGTGCGAGATGCGTGGGCGTGGGCGGGCGTGTGCAGTGCTGGGTGTGAATGAATGCACATGTGTGGTCTGTGTGCAAGTGTGTGGCCCGTTGATGTGTGTGGGTGTACGTGTGCAAGTGCGCCTGCGCGTGCTGTGCCAGGGGTGGATGCACACGTGTGGGTGTGTCTGCTGACGGGCGTGGGTGCACGTGTGTGACAAGGCGAGCGTGTGACGAGGTGAGCGTGGCTCGCGTGTTGTGGGGAGCGGGTGCACGCCGCTGTCTGGAGAAGGCGGCGCCTGCGTCCCAGGCTGCACGGGGGCCTCTCCTCGCACCTGAGGGAACTTTCTGGACAGACCAGCCGGGTCTGGCTCTGGTTCTGGTTCTGCTGGGGGAGCACCGGAGCTCGGGGCCCTGCTGGGGGCGGGGGCTCCGTGGGCGCTGCCCGGGCTCTGGGCCTGCGCTGGAGCTTCCTCTTGGGTGCTCCAGGCCCCGGGAGGTGGAGACTGCCTGGGGATCTCGGCCGCCCCCAGCCCCCGGCAGGTGGGATCAGGGCGGCCCTCTGCGGGGTCACGGCCCCCCCCCCAGAAGCCCCTGGTCGGGTGTTGCCCTGGCGCCCCGGCCCCCTCGGGCGGATTGCGGTGACTCAGCTCAGGAAGTGGGTCACATGGGCTGAGCGGAAACTTATGAGGCTGCGTCTGGGGCCTTGATAACATCTCCCGCCCGGGCTCGGGGCAGGGGGCAGGTGCTGGGCCGGAGCTGCGCCCCCCTGATGGGCCTCAGGGGACCAACGAGCAGAAGGGGGCCACCGGGTGTCGTGGAGGGCTCGCAGTCGCGCTCCCCGCAGCCCGGCCTGCGTCCTCGCGGCTCCCAGCAAAGGGGGCTGGGGCGGGACGTCCCCCGCTTGT
This sequence comes from Dasypus novemcinctus, assembly GCF_030445035.2. Classification (NCBI taxonomy): domain Eukaryota; kingdom Metazoa; phylum Chordata; class Mammalia; order Cingulata; family Dasypodidae; genus Dasypus; species Dasypus novemcinctus. The sequence continues at coordinate 66,194,592 of NC_080696.1, read as the reverse complement.
GGCCGTGACCACTACGCCTCTCGGCCTCGGTGGAAAAGTACACGCGCACAGGGAGGGGGCGCGGCCCCTCCCAGGCCGGTGCGGGGAGGCTTGAGTCACCAAGGAGCACGTGTGTGGAAAATTCCCGGCCGGGGATGCAGCTGCCGCTTCGCCGGGGGCCCCATTTGCTCACCTCCTCTTGCCCACCGGCCCCGCGTGCCTCGCGAAGGCTGGGGCACCCGCCCCTCTTGCTGGATGCGGAGGGTGGGGACGTCAGACGCGGGCCGGGGAGGGTCACGCGGGGTGTCCCCGCCCTCCCTGGACGCCCCTGGGCAGCAGGAGTGGGCATCATGGGGGGCTGGATGGGGCAGCGCAGCCCCCCGGCTGCAGCTTCCTCTCTGCGTCTCTTATTCTACCAGAAATATTTTTATAGCCACAGAAGTCTCCTTCCGAGGTGCAGAAGCTTCGAGGCGGCTTGGGGGGGGCACTGGGGAGCCCCCAGCCCCATGTGGTCCCCGGTCACGTGGAGACTGTCACCAGCGGGGGACAGGCCGCCCCCGTCCCCACGGGGAAGCCCCTTGTCTCGTTCAACACAGCGTCCCCGCGCTTCTCGTCCCGCAGCTGCTTCTAGAGAAATCCAAAGGCAGGCAAAGCAGCGGCGAGAGGCCGTGGCCCGGGCCACGCCGTCGCCACTGTCCACGCCGTCACCAGCGTCCACGCCGTCCTCGCCCGCCCGGCGCCCCCCGCCCCTCCTGCCTCATCGGGCAGCCGGCCCAGGCCTCCCCTTAGCGTTTCAGGGTGACTTGAGCAGAAGCAAGGCCGCGCTGCCACGGGCGCCCGAGAGACTGGTGGCGGTCGCTGAGGCCGGAGTCCAGGGGGGCTGGGAACTCCGGCTCCGGAATGTTCTCGGCTGCCTCTCCGCGGGGGCTCCGGGACGCTGGAGCTCTCGCCCCCCGCACGGTCTCCCCTTCCCTCCCTGCCCGGTGTTGGCTGAGGAAACCGCGCCCCTGCCCCGGCCTGGGTCTCCCCAGCTCGGCCCCACTTGGCGGAGGCCAGTGCGCCCCGTTCACGGCCACCTCAGGGGCAGCCCCCACGCCCGCCCCCGGCCTCGGCGTCAGCAGCAGCGATGCCCCGGGCTCGCGGGCTCCGTGGACGCGAGGCGGGCGCCGCCTCCCTCCTCCTCCGTGAAGCGCCTTGGCCAGCGCGCGGTGGGGGGAGCAGCGCCCGCGGCCTCTCCTGCGCCCGTGGAAGAGGAGCTGCCCTCCCCGAGTTTGCGCCGGCGGCCTCTTGGCTTTCACGCGGTGGTTCTGGCGATCTGGACCGCGGGCCGTAGCGGGTGGGCTCTGAGTCACACCCTCGTCCCTCTGGAGCCTCCGGCAGGGGTGGGGGCTCGGGGGCCCCGCGGTCTTGGAGCTTCCGCTCCCTGGCCCGACGGGGCGCTCGGCTCGCGCCCCCTTCGAGAAGCCGCGTGGTCAGCGCCTTGGCCGGGCTCCCGGGCAGCCTCGGGGAGGCCCCCAGCACCCTGATCCCAGCCTCCCCGCCCCAGCCTGTCCTGGCCCACCCTGTCCTCTAGGCCCCCGTATTGGGGTGACTGTTGGTCCCGAGGGGGGCTCCTGAGGGGTGCCGGGCCCTGGGGGGGGCAGAGTTTCAGCGCCTCGTGGGCTGACCCGGGCGGGGGCCTCGAGCCGGGGGCTGGCGGCTGCTCTGTTAACTCGGCTCCGATGGCGTCCACCGGGCAGGGCGTTTGCCCGCAGCCGAGTGCCCTCACCCCTGAGGAGAGGCGCCCGTAGCCGCCGGCTGCAGCGGCTGGCGCTTCGTGGTCTGTTCAAAAGGGCTCTGGCGGGGTGGGGCGGCTCAGTGGTTGAGCGCCTGCCTCGCATGTGCGGGGTTCCCCGGTACCTCCTAAAAAGCGAAGAGAAGCGAAAGGGCCCTCCTGATTCCTGCCAGGTCTCCGCTCAGCAGTCCCCACCAGGCGGACGGCGCCCTGCCTCTGCGTGCACCCAGTTTGACTCAGCAGCCGTGAGCGGCGTCTGGCCCAGCTTGCGTGACCGGCAACACGAGACACTGCGCAGAAGTGATGCGGGGCCTGGCACTGGCGAATCAGGGTGTGTGCCGGTCAGCGGCTCCCAAACGGAGCATTGGGAGGGTGCTGGTGAGGGCCTTGCCTGCCCCTCCAGCCACCACAGCCAATGATGGCAGACGGCACAGGTGTGCACAGGTGTGCATGGGTGGGCAGGGCATGCACAGGTGGGGCAGGTGTGACGGAGGCAGGGCATGCACAGGTGGGGGCAGGCATGACAGGTGGGCGCAGGGATGACAGGTGGGCAGGTGTGACAGGTGGGAGGGCGTGCACAGGTGGATGCAGGGATGACAGGTGGGCAGGTGTGACAGGTGGGCAGGGTGTGCACAGGTGGATGCAGGGATGACAGGTGGGCAGGTGTGACAGGTGGGCAGGGCGTGCACAGGTGGGGCAGGTGTGACAGGTGGGCGCAGGGATAACAGGTGGGCAGGTGTGACAGGTGGGCAGGGCGTGCACAGGTGGGGCAGGTGTGACAGGTGGACAGGTGTGGCAGGTGGGCAGGGCGTGCACAGGTGGGGCAGGTGTGACAGGTGGACAGGTGTGGCAGGGCGTGCACAGGTGGGGCAGGTGTGATAGGTGGGCAGGGAGTGCACACAGGTCCGAGGGCAACCCCTGCCGCCTAACCCTGGGCCCATAGATGGTGAAGGGGCTGCAGGTCTCAGGCAGGGTCAGAGCCTCGGTGGGGGGCACAGCCCGGCGTTCCCCTGGAGCTGCTCCCTGGACTTGCTCTTGAGCCAAACACTGACCCGGGGGGCCTGAGGAGGAAGCCCCCAGTGAAGGACCCCCCGACGAGGGACCCCCTGATGAGGGACCCCCTGACGAGCCTCCTTGGAGCAGGGAGGGGCAGGCGCGGACCCGGGGAGGGGCGGCTGTTGCGAAGCCGTGACTGTCCTGGCAACCGAGGCAGGAGTGTCCTGGGCGGTGCCCACCCACCGCGGTCACCCTGCAGGGCTGAGGGCGGGGTGGAGCCGTGGACCCGAAGCCCCTTCGGGCCTCCCCAGCTCGCTACCTGGCCTGGTGTCACAGCTCCGGGGGCCGCCTGGGGTGGGGGCGCCGGGCTCTGCGGACTCCCAGACCTGCAGTTCTTTTTTTTTTAACAATACCTTTTTTTATTAAAGTTAATGGATCACATAGACTGCTAGATAAAAAAAAAAAGAGGTGCCCATATACCCCACCCCCACCACTTTTGTAAATGGTATTTTTTTGAAGATACATACATCACAAAAAAGGTTACATTATAAAAAACATAAGAGGTTCCTGTGTGCCCCCCAACCCCCACCCCGCTCCTCCCACACCAACAACCTCCCCCATCGCTGTGGCACACTCATCACACTCATCGCCCTCAGTGAGCACATTCTGGGGCACTGCTGCTCCACGTGGATAATACTTCACCCTGCAGGTCACACTCTCCCCCAGTCCATTCAGTGGGTTATGGCAGGATATATAATGTCCAGCATCAGTCCCTGCAATATCATTCAGGACAACTCCAAGTCCCGAAAATGCCCCTACATCCCATCTCTTCTTCCCTCTCCCTGCCCTCAGCAGCTGCTGTGGCCACTGTCTCCCTGTCAATGTTTTATAGCAGAATACCAGCAAGTCCACCCTAATCCACACCCTATTCCTCCGTCCTGTGGACCTGGGATGGTGATGTCCACTCCACCTCTTTATTGAGAGGGGGCTTAGATCCCACATGGAAGCTGGATGCAATTCTCCTGCTTGCAGCTGCAGGCACTCTCAGTTCCCTGGTGTGGTCGTTGACCTTCGTCACCTCCCTGTTAGCTGACCTGGGTAAGTCCAAAGAACTAGAGAGTAGGAGTCCCAACTCTGTGGGCTCAGGCCCAGCTGGCACATGGGCAGCCCAGAGATTCAAGTCTCCTGAGCATGGACCATCCCTAGCGCCAGCCGCAGGTTCAGTAGAAGTGACGAGGCCTGCGTAGAGAGGTCACATCTGAGTCCAGCTCCATCACACTCAGGAGCACAAACTCCAAGGTAGGGCCCACTGACATGGCACAGAGCTCCAGAGCCGTCTGCCATGCCCATATCCCTGTGCAGACCCGCAGGGTGATGAGGGAGACGTGGTAAAATGCAGGTTCCCAGGCCGCACGAGGCCCACCTGGGCCTGGAAATCTGCATGCCTAATGCACCCCCAGGGCTTTGAGCACCCTCCCGTGAGGACCCCAGGAGGGCGGGGCCGGGTGGTGAGGCTTTCCTGAGTCCCAGGACCCACACGGGACAGGCAGTGCATGGGGTCTCCACTGGGGAGTGACGCCTGATGCACCCCAACTCCTGCAGCCGGGCGCCTCTGGGTGGGGGGTACACCCCTCGCCCCGGCCCCGACCTGCCACGGTTCATCGTGTTTGTCCGACATGTGCACCGGAGCCTTTCCTAGGTTCTTTCTTCCTCTGTGCCTCAGTTTCCCCATCTTGAGGGTCCCATGTGCCCTGCTAAAGTCTCTGGGCAGCCCTCGTGCAGGCCTCCTTGGTTGCCCTGGACCCCGTGCGGCCCCCGCGGAGGGGGGTCCCTGAGCCCCGGCCTGAGCCTTGCTGGCAGGGAGGGGCAGCTGCGCCCGCTGGCCTGGTGTGGGCAGGGCAGCAGGAGCCAGGCCCTGCGCAGACGGGCCCTGCGCTCTGAGGCTGTGTGGGTGATCTTGGGTGCCCGCCAGGGCCTTCCCAGGGCCCCTGGTCCTGGCGTCTCCCACTGGCAGCCCCGAGACCCTCCACGGCCTCCAGGGCGCCTGAGCAGACCAAGTGGTAGGATGCAGGGGTCGCAGGGGTCGTGGGGCGCTAGGGTGCTGGGGTTGTGGGGTGGCCATGGTCTGGGGGTGCTGTGGTCGTGGGGTATGGGATTGTGGGGTGCTGGGGTCCAGGGGTGCTGGGGTCCCAGGGTGGTGAGGTCCAGGGGTGCTGGTGTGGTGGGGTGCTGGTGTCCAGGAGTGCTGGGATCATGGGGTGCTGGGGTCCCGGGGTGCTGGGTCCTGGGAAGCACAGCCTGCAAGTTGACCTGCTGTTCGGAGAAAAGCCTCCCATCTCTTCAAGGCTGCCGGTTATCCGTGGGTCACTGCTGAGTCCCCATTCTCAGGCTGGACCGCGGGGCAGTCGCCTGGGTGTGGGCCCTTCCAGGTGGCCTTTGTAAGACTCGGTGCGACTTTCCCTCCACATCGGGCTCCTCGACGCTAACGAGGGGCCAGTGCTCTGAGCGTTAGCAGAGGAAGGTAGGGTACCCTGAGAGCAGGCCTGTGCCTTCCCTGGGGCGGTGCGGGAGGCCTTCCCAGGTGGGCTGGCCTGCTTGACAGTGGGCGCCCCTTGCCTCTTCCCTGGGGGGCTTAGCCCTGAGGACAGGCCCTGGCCAGTGCAGGGGGCAGGGGGGGTGGGGTGTGCAGCCCCTTCATGCAGGTCAGCAGGGGTGGGCAGGGCGCTCGTCAGGGCGCGGGACCTAGGGCCAGGCGCCGAGCAGAAGCCGAGACGTGTCCAGGTGGCTGCTCTGTGCTCACAGGAGCTCGGGGACCCTGGGCACTGCTCCAGGGGGTCTCCCTCCCTCTCCCCACTCCCTCAGCCTTGGGGTGCTCGCCGGCTGAGTGGGGGACGATCCCTACCAACCAGGCCCTGCAGCTAAGTCTGACAGAGGTGAGGCTGGCACAGGCGAGGCTGGCACAGGCGAGGCTGGCACAGGTGAGGCTGTGCAGGCGAGGCTGGCACAGGTGAGGCTGGCACAGGCGAGGCTGGCACAGGCGAGGCTGGCACAGGCGAGGCTGGAACAGGCGAGGCTGGCACAGGCGAGGCTGGCGCAGGCGAGGCTGGCACAGGCGAGGCTGGAACAGGCGAGGCTGGCACAGGCGAGGCTGGCACAGGCGAGGCTGGCGCAGGCGAGGCTGGCACAGGCGAGGCTGGCGCAGGCGAGGCTGGCACAGGTGAGGCTGGCGCAGGCGAGGCTGGCACAGGTGAGGCTGTGCAGGTGAGGCTGGTGGGAGCGGGTCCAGCTGAGGTTTAGGTGCCGCAGCTCTAGGCAGGCCAGGTCCCGCCGCAGTGACGCGCAGCCCCCGGTACCTGGCTGATGGGTAGCCGCCTCAAGGCAGGTGGACAGTGAGTGGGTCTGCGGGAGCAGCTGCGTCGGAGCGGATTTCTCCTCCGTGACCCCGAGTGCCAGCGGCCTCTGCTTCACCCTGGTGCAAAGAGGACGAGGCCACTACGCGGCGACAAGAGCCGAGCGCGCAGCCCCGGCCACCCCTTCTCGGCCTCGGGTCGACAGGACCCTTCCTCCACCTCGGAGGGGGGGCTGCCGCCTGAGTCCTGAGCCTTCGAGGAGGGCCGGGTCCAGCTTCTGCCCTCAAGGCCGATAGGCCCGGGCTGCGCTTTCCCAGACAGGGAGGGGTCCCGGTGGGGCGGTGGGGGTGGACCCCCGGTTACCACCTCCCCAGAGGCCATGGCCGGGGCTGGCGCCCGGCTCCAGGCAGATCCCGGGGTGGGGGGACTGTGGATGTGGCCCCAGGGCACAGGTGGGGGACCGAGGGCGGGAGGGGCCTGCGGTGTGTGGGGACAGTGGCCATAACCTGAGCAAAGTGGGCGCTGGACAGACGATGGCACGCAGCCCACGTGTCGACTCAGCAAGTGACAGCGCGTGTAGACATAGCCTGTGTAGATGCAGCCTGTGTAGACCGCAGCGTGTGTAGACACAGCCTGTGTAAACGCAGCCTGTATAGACACAGTGTGTTTAGACCATAGTGTGTGTAGACACACCCTGTGTAGATTGCAGCATATGTAGGCACAGCGTGTGTAGACAAGCCTGTGTAGACTGTGGTGTGTGTAGACACAGCATGTGTAGACCACAGAGTGTGTAGACACTGTGTAGACGCAGTGTGTAGACTATAGTGTGTGTAGACATAGCATGTGTAGACACAGTGTGTGTAGATGCAGCCTGTGTAGATGCAGCCTGTGTAGACCGCGGTGTGTGTAGCCATAGCCTGTGTAGACACAGTGTGTGTAGTCCATAGAGTGTGTAGACACAGCGTGTGTAGACACAGTGTGTGGACTATAGTGTGTGTAGACACAGCGTGTGTAGATGCAGCCTGTGTAGACCGCGGTGTGTGCAGACACAGCCTGTGTAGACCCAGCCTGTATAGACCACACACATCGTCTACCTGAAATGGTCCAGGCAGGGAAGGACCCGCAGCCCGGCAGGTGGGGCGCGTGGCCCACCTGCCGCCGTCCTGTCTGAGGTGGACGGCCCCGCCCTGTCGGGGATGACCCGTGGGGGCCCCTCCTCCACCCGCTGGCCCACCAGGCCCTCCCCCCGCCGCCTGCCGCACTCACTGCCCCTGCCTGCTGGTGGCCCTGGCCGGCGCCCCGTTCCCGCCCCGGACAGCAGAGGAGCCCGTGAGGACCCGCGCTGACCTGGGAGGACCCCTCGGGCGCCTCCCGCGGGCAGGCTGCAGGGGTGGAGGCGAGCCATGGTGGGGCCTGCTCTGCAGGCTTCCTTCAGGTCCGGGCGGGGGGGCCCACGCAGCCTGGGGGCGGGACTGACCCCGAGCCAGCCTGGCGGCACGGGGACCCCCTGGGCCCTTCCGCCTAGCCGGGGCTGGGGCCGTGTCCCCCAGTGGGCCCCTCCCCTTGGCCGGGGGCTGGCTTGGAAGGCGGGTCCTGGCCCCCCAGGCCCGCTGGGCCCAGACAGGGAGAAGCCGCTGGCCCTCCGCCGGCCTCCCCCCGGCTCCCCGGCTTCCTCACGTGGTCTCGCTCAGAACAATCGTTGCCAGGGACAGAGCCCAGGACGGGGTACTGGGGAGCAGGTGCTCAACCGCTGAGCCACCCCCTCCCCAGAACAACTTTTTAAAATGACGGAGTCGGGCCAGCTGGCGGCCCGCGCCCGGCAGCGCTTTGGCCCAGGAAGCCGCGCCCTTGCTCCCAGCTGGGAGGAGCAGCGCCCGAGGCGGGGCGGGTGCGGCCAGGTCGCCCTCCCTTCTCTGCCGTCCGCGATCAAGGTCGTTTTCTGGCCGTCTATCCTCAGCGTGGACTGGAAAGCGCCTTTCACGACGTGCACGTGAGACACGCGTGCCCCCGGGCTGCTGCGCGGCCTTCTCCCCAGCCGGGCTCCGGGTCTGCAGCGACCGGGGTGAAGGAAGCAGAAGCCCCCGCTCTCGCCCGGCTGCGGGACGGAGGCCCCTGCACCCGGAGCCCTGCGCGCCCCAGGGCCGAGCAGGGCTGTGGGAAAGATCCTGTAAACGCAATAACTAAGGGAACTAATCAGTGAGATCAAAACCACGTCGAGCGGCAGCTGCGGCCAGGCGCCGGCCCTGGCATTTTGCACGCCTCGCCTTACTTTTTGTTTGTTTTATTATTTTTATTTGTTTTTATTTTTTTATTAAATTGTCTTTTTTATAAGGTACATAGATCACAAAAAATGTTACATTAAAAACTGAGGGAAGCGGATGTGGCTCAACAGATAGGGCATCCGCCTACCACATGGGAGGTCCACGGTTCAAACCCCGGGCCTCCTGACCCGTGTGCAGCTGGCCCACATGCAGTGCTGATGTGCGCAAGGAGTGCCCTGCCACGCAGGGGTGTCCCCCGCGTAGGGGAGCCCCACGCGCAAGGAGTGTGCCCTGTAAGGAAAGCCACCCAGTGTGAAAAAGGTGCAGCCCGCCCAGGAATGGCGCCGCCCCTGCATTTGGGGCACACACCCTGGAGCACTGCTGCTCCACGTGGATAGTGGTCTACACTGTCGGCCACACTCTCTCCCGTCCACCTCACCTTATTTTTAATGCTCGCCTCAAGCTGATGAGGGAGCTGAGGCCGAGTTCAGAGGCCTGGTCCAAAGCCCAGGGCCGGCCTGGGGGCAGGTGTCCTCAGGTCCTGCTGCCCCTGGACCCCACATCTCGGCATCTGCCTCAGCGGCTTGGTTCCTCACTCCAGCTCCTGCCCTTTCAGCAGCATCCCTTTAATTCCTAGGCTCAGCCCTGGGCTCCACCTTTTGTCCTTGCCCTGCTGCCGCGGAGTGTGTGAGGGCCCCACTGGTCTCACCTTCATGTAACCTGGGGCAGAACACCGAACCAGACGTGTGAGCCTGGGCTCAGGACGCAGCGCAAGCTCCCTGAAGGGGTCACGTGTGGGACTTTGCCCGAACCCAAGCCCACCAAAATAAAGATTGCAAAATGAAAAGCACCCACGCTTTCTAAACGCCTTTTCCCAGGGAAGGCAAAGGCAACGAGGACTTTGCTGCCCACTGAGAATTTCCACTCTCTCCCCAGGATCTAGATGCTTCCTGACATTTTAGGGCAGGTAAGGAGCACGCAGACCTGTGGGTGGGCGTAAGGTCCCTCCTGATGGAGTCCCACGAAGGGGACCCCCCACGGAACCAGCCCGCCTCGAGGTCTGGGCGCTGGACTCCGCCAGGGCTGCTCCAAGCCTGCCCCGGAGACGCGTGGGATCAGTAGCCCGGCCTCCGCGCATGGGCCTCCCGCCTCCGCAGCAGTTGGTGAGGCCCCCCGGCTTGTCGGACACGGCGGAGGGCTGTACTGTGTGCTGCTGTCCACGTGGGCCATGGCCTGGAGTGACGGCCACGGGCTCCCACGTGGACCACACGTGGCACAGTGACCTCGGCTCCCACGTGGACCACAAGTGGCACAATAGCCACGGGCTCCCATGTGGACCACAAGTTCCCGCATGGACCACAAGTGGCACGGTGGCCACGGGCTCCCACGTGGACCACAAGTGGCATGATGGCCTCGGCTCCCACGTGGACCACAAGTGGCCTGTTTACTAAAAACTGCTGAAAGCAACATATCAGAAACAGGGTGGCTTTCAGAATGGGGATTTACTAGCTTATAGGCTTCCAGCTCCGAGGGCGTGAAAATGTCCCAGTCGAGGCTCCAGCTGCGATGCTCTCCCCTGCAGATGGATGTCGGGGACCCCGGCCTCCGCGGTCCCATGCGAGACACACACTGGTCTCCTCTCCTGGGGTTCATTGCTCCGCTTCCGGCCTCCTCTGACTTTCTCTCGGCTTCTGTGTGTTTCTCTCATATTCATCCCATTTGCAAAGGCCCCCAGTGAAGGGATCAAGACCCCTGGGCCACACCGAGCTCACGTGGCCTGACCAAGAGGTCCTGCCCACAGGAATGGCAAACTCCAAGGACATCGTTTTCTGGGGTCCATCCAGCTTCAAACCATCAAGAATAGATTTTCACACCCCTCCTCCAAGACAAAGTTCTCGGCAAGAGGCTGCGTCATGCTTGAATACAATCACAGCAGTGAGAACCGGGCAAGCCATCACTGCTTATCAGTGCTTCCAGTGGCAATCCCAACCTCTGTGGTCATTCACTCAGTCCTCGCGCCGGCCCTATGGGGTGGACGGTTTGTGCCCCCAATTTTACAGATCAGGGGAAAGCCCTGAGTTCATGCTGCGGGCGAGGGCAGAGTCAGGATTCCCTCCAGGAGGTCAGTGATTATCATGGCCACATAGTCTCGGTGCATGCCCGACAGACGGACAGAGGGCAGGCTCATGCCAGGCAGACAGACAGGGCAGGCTCGTGCCCGGCAGACAGACAGAGGGCAGGCTGCTCCCCTTCACCTCCCCGTGAGTTGAATCATCTTTAGAAATCCAGTTTTAGTTCCAAGAATACCGGCTGGCAGCGCCCGTGTCACACCCCTGTTTCCTTCTCCGCTCCGTGACGGGCTGGATTCCAGGGCGACCGAGAGGAGGGCGCCCCCGCCCCGGCTCGGCGCTTGCTGGTCTGGTTCAAGGGCAGGATTCTGCATTAGGACTTGAAGTCGCTCAATTGAAAGGGACTTATTGAGCCGAATCGGTGGGTTGGCAGGTCGGTCGGCTTGTCCGGTGACGTCTTCTGATTGGCAGCAAGGCGCGGCCTGAGCGGGGCGCAGCGGCGTCCAGCGCCCTCGGGCCCGTCCCTCCTTCCCGTCACGCCGCACATGTGTTGCATTCACCGTTTTTTAACTCATTTTTATCCCACTTGGTTGGCCACGTTCCCCGTTCCATGTTGGTAAATATCCCTCTGCAGCAACCACCCCCGCCCGCCACGATCCGTTTAACTTCCGCAATGCTTCCCGTTTCGGAGAGTCTATGTAATGCCTCTCCTGGCATGCAAATCTTTGCTCAGAAATTTATTTCCTTAGGATACGTTCTACAAATTTTATTGGGATTTTGGCGTGCTGTAGCGAATGTCCCCTCTGCCCCACCTAAGAGGTAAAGGCGTGCCAGCGCACGCTCCTGCCAGCAGCACCGGGCCGCCTCTCTCTCTTCTTTTGCCAGAATTGGTTTTACAATTTAAAACAGTACTTGCCAACTTGACAGAAGATAAAGTGAAGGTCGTCAGGCTTTTGTCTGTGTTTCTCTGAGTCCAGCGAAGCCAAGCATTTGTCACAGGCTCGCTGGCCAGACACGACACGGGAATGCCCGTTTCTCGAGGGGAGGCGCTTGGCCCTCGTCGAATGCGCTGCTTTATGAGGGGCTCTTGATGCTTTGCCCGTGATGAGGGGGCTCTAAATGCTGAGAATACTTGCCCAGGTTTGCCATCTGCTTTTTTTCCTTTGAGGTACCAGGGCCTGGGCTTGAACCCTGGGCCTTGTGTGTGGGAAGCCGGCGCTCAACCACTGAGCCACATCGGCTGCCCTGCACTGGTTTCCCCATTTGCTTGTTGTTTGTTCTTTGTTTTTAGGAGGCACTGAGAACCGAACCCGGTACCTCCCAGTTGGGAAGCAGGCGCCCAACTGCTTGAGCCATCCGCTCCCCTGTTTTTAATTGAGGTTTACATGATCTTTAGCTATGCAGAGAATTTTATTTTTATGTAGTCTAATGAATCACGCTTCCCCCTTGTGGTGTTAGAAAGGCCTGGCTCATCCCAGAGTAATGAGATTCATCTATATTCCAGGTGTTTAATCTGCCTGGCACATTGGGTATGTGGTGACAGCAGGCTTCTAAACTTTGTTCCTAATAGTGTATTGAAATAACTAGTTGGGAAGCCACCGTAGTGGCTGGAGGTGACGGAGGGACAGAGCTGGTGTCTCCTGTACATCATCAACAGGCTCCCCCAGTTCCAGCACGTTTGTCCCAAGTCAGGGCTGGAGGACAGTTTCTCCCTCGATGGGTCAGGCGTCCCCCTCCCGGGCAGTGACCGCCTGGAGTCAGGGCTCGGGCTGACGAGGCCGCTGGGCCCAGCGCCCACACTGTGAGGTCCGGTTGAGGCTTTGTGGGACAGTGGGTGACCCTGGACACGGGGGCGGGCCCTGCGGGGCTCCTGCGGTGCCGGGGCTGCTGGCGTGTTTTCCGTTGTTTGGGGGTCGTGTGCAAGGGGTTTGAGGGTGGGGGGCCCCGGGAAGGTGCTCGGATGGGCTGTACAAGGGCGCGTCCCAAGGCGGGGCTGATGGGACTCGCTCCTCCCGGCTGCTCTCAGCGCCGGGGCGACAGGACGGGAAGTGGCTCTTGGACTTGCACGAATCAAGGCTGCTGTAGGCGTGGGGGTCGGAATCGATCAACGCCTGAGCCTTGGGCTGCCCGTGGATCCCGAGCCCTGCCGCGCGAACCCTGCTGCCCGCGGTCCCGTGTCACCGGTTTTCCTGGAAAGTGATCTTCTCGTGCCTCGTGTCCCCATCGCCGATGGCCGCAGGGCTGGCGGCCGCGGCCTGGCCGGGGCAGGGAACGGGCCGGAGCCTTCTAGGGCTGGCGTTCGCACGGCCATCCAGTTGTACTCAGCTCCGAAAAACCTCGGTCGGCCTGGGAGCCCCGTCATGCCGTCACGAGCCCGTGGGGAGAACTCGCTGCCGTCGCCCTTCGGGCTCTCGGATGGTGGGCCGGCTCTGCTTCGATTTCCCCCACGTGCGTGGCCTGCAGAGGGTCAGCGTCACGCAGGGGCCCTCCCGAGCATCGGGGTGCCCTTGGCGCAGGCTTCCTCTGGCGTTTGGCATTGCCCGGGGAAGGGAAGAGGCCTTTTGAAAGGACGGTTCTCCTTCCCCAAGATTGCCCCCAAGGCCGCCCCCGCGGGCCTTCTCTTCTCTCAGCGTGGGGGCTGAGCTTGTCGCGTGCTCTCTGCAGACTCCTGTAAACAGGAAATGCGCCCTGGCCGTAGGCCCCGGGTGAATGAGTTATCGGCTGGATGTCCTCACTGCCCCGTGGGCGCACGGTATCCCCTCAGCGTGGGAGCTCAAGGCGGGGGTCACGCCACCGCCCGGTGGGCAGCTGGTGAGCGGAGGCTCGCGCTGTGCTTAGGCTGTGGGGCTTGGGCTCTTGTACTCTGGCCATGCCCGTGGCCCTGCCCGGGTGGCGAGCTGGTCCCAGCAGGGTAAGGAACGTGTGGAGTAGCCCAGAATCCAGCCCAGAGCCTGGAGCCACCTGGAGCAGCCCAACCCCCGCCACCCCACGGGCACGGAATGAGAAAGAAACGCTTATGTTGGAGCCAATGAGGTTTTCAAACATTTATTTATTTATTCCTCCTCCCCCTCCTCCCCCCGTGGTCTGCTGTCTGTGTCCATTTGCTGTGTGTTCTTCTGTGTTTGCACCAGGAACAGATCCTGGGACCTTCGAGAGTGGGAGAGAGGCGCTCAGTCTCTTGCACCACCTCAGCTCCCTGGTCCGCTGCATCTCTTATTGGCTCTCCTCTGTGTCTCTTTTTCTTGTATCATCTTGCTGGGCCGGCTCGCTGCGTGGACCAGCTCACCGTCACCAGGAAGCCCTGGGTATCAAACCCTGGGAATGCATAGGGTAGACGGGAGCCCATTTGCTTGAGCCACATCTGCTTCCCTGCCCATAAGATTTTGCAGTCAGTTGTTATGCAGCAATAGCTGACTGATACAGTAAGTGGACTAGGTAGAAAGGTGCCCAGAACTGTTGACTTTTCTCCTAAATAGCTTTGGACTCTGCCCACTTCTCTCCATCTCTATCGTCCCTCCCCGGAACAAGCCACCATGTTCTGGTTGCCTGACACAGTAAGGGCCCCTCTGGTCTCCCACCTCCTCTGTTGCTGCCCCCTCAGTCCAGTCTCCCCACAGCAGCGCACTTTTAGAGGCACGAGCAGACCCGAATGCCGCTCCCTCCAGCTCAAAGCCTGTGCCTGGCTCTCAATTGCTCTCTGGAACAGCCTGAACTCCTCGCAGCAGCCTGGCCCTCTTCCCTCCGGCCCCCTTCTGCGCGTCACTGTCCCCTCCTGTCCCCTCTGATCACACCGGCTGCCTGGGCTGAGCCGTGTTCCCTCCTGTCCAGTTACTCTTTTTTATTTATTTATTTATTTAGTATTTAATTGCCTTTAAAAAAAGATACATAGATCACAAAAAATGTTACATTAAAACAATGTAAGAGGTTCCTACATACCCCCTACCCCACCCTCACTCCTCCCACATCAACAACCTCTTTCATCATCGTGGGACATTCATCGCATTTGGTGAATACATTTTGGAGCACTGCTGCACCACATGGATAGTGGTTTACATTGTAGTTTACACTCTCCCCGAGTCCACCCAGTGGGCCACGGCAGGACATACAGTGTCCAGCATCTGTCCCTGCAGTACCATCCAGGACAACTCCAAGTCCTGAAAATGCCCCCATATCACGTCTCTTCTTCCCTCTCCCTGCCCTCAGCAACTACTGTGTCCACTTTCTCCACATCAATGCTACAATTTCTTCCATTACTAGTCACAATAGTTCCATAGTAGAATACCAGTAAGTCCACTCTAATCCGTATTTTATTCCTCCATCCTGTGGACCCTGGAATGGTGATGTCTGCCCCACCTCTACATCAAGAGGGGACTTAGATCCCACATGGCCGATGGATCAGTTACTCTTTATGAACATCTCCAGGCTCAGCTAAACTGCTGCCTCCTCCAGGAAGCCCTCCGTGACCTCACCTGGCCCTGAGTTCTCTACAAGCCCTTGTCCTGGTTGCCCGTCACATTGAGGTAGGTGACTAATGAGAGAGGCTGGTCTCTCCCACTGGCCCACAAGCCCACGGGAGACGACCTGCCCATTTGGTTTTGCACATCTGCCTCTCCACACCCACCCGAGCCTGGCTCAGTTGGTGCTCCCCGGGGATCTGATGAAGCAGCTTCAGAAGCCAGCACAGGGCACAGGGTGTCCTGGGCTCCCTGCTCAGGTGGCACCCAGGGGACCGACATGGACTCAGCCCATGGCTGTCCTCTGTGTGTCTCAGCAACTGCCCGAAGCCTGGGGCAGGCGGCGGGACGTTTGCACAGTTGAGCCAGGAAGAGGGTCCCGTTAACAAGCTCCACCGTTATCCCGAGGCCTCGGACCAGAGCCCCGACCTGCCTCCAAAGGGGACCAGTGGTTCGGGGAGTCCATGCTACACAACAGCCTGAACCCCCAAACCCAAAAATCAGGGCGTGCTCAGAAGGATGAGCCAGAAAGCATGCCGGGATGCGCAGGGGATGCTCAGACCTCCTTCCTGGATGGTTACTGGGCCTTGTTCCTAGGTCATTACTGGGCCTTGTTCCTGGATGGATCCTGGGCCTTGTTCCTAGGTGGTTACTGGGCCTTGTTCCTAGGTGTTTACTGGGTCTTGTTCTCCGATGGTTACTGGGCCTGTCCCTGGATGGCTGGCCGTGCTGGCCGTGGCTGGCCGTGGCCTGGGCCATTAGGAGAGCAGGTGCTGGGGTCTCTCCAGGGATGGTGACGCTGTCTTCATGTGTTGCCATGTTGGGGTGCCCGAGGCTTCCTGTAGGTCCCTCCCGGGGTCCCCAGCCTCCTGCCATGCTCTGGGCTCTGACGGCAGTGAGGATCAGGGAGCGCGTGGCCTGATTCTGGCGGCGCCCGCTGGCGCACACAGGCCCAGGCCCCCCGAGGCTGGGGGTGCAGCCGGCCCCTCGGCCCTGCTCCTACACCCCTGCCTCCCCTGTGAGCTCAGCGCAGGGGCCGAGCCGGCCTGCACTTTCCCAGCTCTTGCTTGCCTGGAAGGCCTCCCCATGTGGCCGGGCCCCAGGGGCAGGGGTCCCCCTTCCCAAGGGGGCTGCAGTGACAGGCCGCCTCCCCCGTCTGCACCTCCCCTTCTCTGTCTTTCCCTCTAAACGCCCCCTCCGGGGCTCTCACTTGGTCACCCGAGGCTGCGGGTGCCCCTGCCCGAGGCTGCCCAGCCCGGCTCCGGCCCTGCGCCCTGTGCCCGGCCCCCCGCGTCCTCCAGCAGCAGCCCCGAGAGGCCCTGCCAGCTGGTCTGCCCCTTTGGCCCGCCGCTGCCCCCGGCCTGGCCACCGTCCCCGCTCGCACTCCTGCCCCCCCGTGCCGCCCCAGGCCCGCCCTCCCCGGCAGCGGAGGGGTCCTGCTCTCCTCCCCACTGTCCCTCCACTGTGGCCGTCAGCGTCTCGGGTGGGACCCTCGGCCTCCTGCACGTGGCAAAGGCCACGGCCACCCGCATACCAGCCGGCCACGGGCCTGGGCCATGGACCCCGCCCTTGTGCTCACCCTGGAACGCGACGCTGCGGCCTCCAGCCTGCCCAAGTGGACACACGCAGGCGCGCTCAGACCGCGCCCCCTGCCAGGCTCTGGCCACGGCGCGTGGCGTCCGACTAATGAAGAGCCCGCTCCTCCACGACGGCTGTTCAGACCGCGCTTTGTTTTCCTTCATTCTTTCTAAAATAAACTTTCGATTCCACAGCAGTTGTAGATTTTCAGAAAAGCTGAAGAGAAGGCAGAGCGCTCCTGCACACCCCACGCCATCTCCTTCGTTGCGAACGTCTGATGTCACGAGGCCACGTGGGTGGCGGTCACTGCCGAGTCCCTGCCTGCTCAGCTCCCCACGTTCTCCCCTCGCCGCTTCCCCTGTCCCTGCCCCCCCGGGACCCACGCTGCACCCCGCCCTCTCCGGCCCCCCAGGACCCACGCTGCGTCTCCCCGCGGGCTCCTCGGCTCCCCTGGCGGTGACCGTCGCCCTGGGCCTGGCGTGTGAGCCTGGAGGAGGCCGGCGGGGGGCTGGGTGGATGCGCCTGTGGCCCTTGTCTGGGGTCGCCTCACGATGAGGCCGGGGTGATGGGTGTTTCCGGGACCCCTGCGGGAGTGTGCCCTTCTCTCCCCACCCCCTCCGGTGAGCCTGTGCCAACCCATCTCCTCACTGGCGGCACCTGCCAGGTGTCCCCACCACCAGGTGTCACCACCGCCAGGTGTCCGCACCGCCAGGTGGCCCCACCGCCAAGAGTCCCCACCGCCAGGTGTCCCCACCGCCAGGTATTCCCACCGCCAGGTGTCCCCACTGCCAGGAGTCCCCACCGCCAGGTGTCCCCACCGCCAGGTGTCCCCCGCCAGGAGTCCCCACCGCCAGGTATTCCCACCACCAGGTATTCCCACCGCCAGGTGTCCCCACCGCCAGGAGTCCCCACTGCCAGGAGTCCCCACTGCCAGGTGTCCCCCGCCAGGAGTCCCCACCGCCAGGTGTCCCCACTGCCAGGTGTCCCCACCGCCAGGAGTCCCCACCGCCAGGTGGCCCCACCGCCAGGTGGCCCCACCGCCAGGCCCTCTTTCTTGCCCTCTCTGTGCTGCGCTCTTAGGAAGTCGCCGCGCAGCCCGCACCTGCGGAGGGGCCGTTCCCCTTCACCTCTCATGGAGAGCTATGTAGGTGGTCGGGAATCCTGCTGGGCGATTTGCCTCTTCTCCATTTATTCGTTGATTCTTTGTTTATCTATGTCAGCACATGTGCATAGACAGGAATTTTTAGCACATTTTATTGTCTTTTTTAAAAAGATACATAGATCACATAAAATATTACATTAAAAAATATAAGAGGTTCCCATACACCCCCTCACCCCCAACCCCCAGTCCTCCCACATCAACAACCTCTTTCTTCATTATGGCACATTCATTGCATTTGGTGACTATGCCCCAGAGCACAGCTGCACCGCGTGGCTAGCAGTTTACGTGGTAGTTGACACTCTCCCCCAGTCCATTCAGTGGGCTATAGCAGGATATATAAAGTCCTGCATCTGCCCCTGCAGTATCATCCAGGACAACCCCAAGTCCCCAAAATGCCCCCTTATCACACCTCTTCTTCCTCTTCCCTGCCGTCGGCAACTCCCGTGGCCACTGTCTCCACATCAATGACACAGTTTTTCCATCGCTAAAGTCACAACAGTTCTATAGTAGAATACCAGCAAGTCCACTCCAATCCATATTATATTCCACCATCCTGTGGACCCTGGGGTGGGGAGACCCACTCCACCTCTAGATCGAGAGGGGGCTTAGGTCCCACGTGGCTGATGGATGTGATTCTCCTGTTTGCAACTGCAGACTCTCTCAGTTCCCTGGTATGCACGTCAGTGTCATAGATAAGAGTTTCACGCTTTTGGTTTTAACCCAACTCCAGTTTATTCGTTGCTCCCATGTCCCAGCTTTGGCTCCTGGGTCCCTCTGACGTGTCCCCTTCATGGTGAGGCCTTTTAAGTCACTTCCTTCCCTCCTGGGGCTGGATGTCCCTGGCTCACCTTGGGCACTCCCGGCCCCAGCTGTGATCAGCCGTCTCCCCAAGGCGCCTGGCCCGGGAATCCGGATGGCTCAACGCCCCCAGGTGCGCCCAGGTAGAGCTCCTCTGGCCCAGGCCTCTGACTCTGACTCCCAGACACTCCCCCTCCCCATGCACCCCAGATGCTCCCAACTGCTCGCGCCCCGGGCCTTTGCACACGCCAGACCTTCTGGGGCGCTCAGCCCAGACTCGTCCAAGAGGGCCCCCCCTTGCCCAGCTCTGTTTTCCTGCGCAGCACCGACCGCCCCCGGCAGTTGACTTGTCTGGATTCTGACCCCACAAGAGGGACAGCCCACAGGGCAGGGCGCTGGCGCGGTCACGCAGTCCGCGGGGCTGAGGACGCCGCTTGGCCCACAGTGGATTTCCCGACACGAACTTGTGGAAGAATGACTGTCGCCCCAGAGCCCCCAGAGCACAGCCCGGGCCTTGCGCTGTCCCAAGGCGCTGGGGACCCTCCGGCCCTCGGACGCACGGGGCCTGCTCCCAGCTCGCTCGGACCCCAGCCTCCTCCGGCTTGTCGCTGCTGCGCGGCAGGGACCCCCGGATGGTGGGCTGGAAATATTTGCGGAGCGCGCTGGGCTGCGTGTCCCCTGACCGCTCCGGCTGATCCCCTAGTGGTCGGTGGCCTGGCCGCGGGGCTGGCAGTTTGTCTGGCCGTGGGTGGGGGTGACGGCGTCCCTCTGCCAGCCCAGCAGGCCCCGAGAGGGTGGAGTGGACGCCGCAGGCTCTCTCCCGGCGGAGGCCCAGGCTGGTTCAGCCTCCTTCCCGGGGCGAGACATGGGTGCTGCCCCCTCTGCTGCCACCCCCATCTCGGCTCAGACGCTGCCCCTGAGGAGCCCCCGGCCCAGCCACTCCTCCCCAGCTCCACTTCCCGTTCTTCCCAGAACGCAGTGAAGGAACGAGCCCGTCTGTCCCGGCGTGGGGGGCTGGCCGCGCTGACCGCTGCGCCCTCGTGTCTGGGAGCAGAGCCCGCCCCCGAGCGGACGCGGGAGGCAGGCCCAAGCCCCACCCGGGAAGCCCCTCCCCTGCGCCCTTCCGGAGCGCTCGCCGCCCGGTCCAGCTGCGATCCACTGGCCGCTGGCCTGTCGGGGAGGCTGAAAAGGGATGGCCGTCCCCCGGCACCCCGCCACTGCCGGGAGAGACGAGCCCCGCGCCGGCCCCAGCTGCGCCGGGGGTGCCTGAGGTTCTGGGACTTGCCCGGGTGGGGCCCCACGCACCGGCACTCGCCCCTGGGGGGGCCGCCTCCTGCGCACCTGTGGGCGCCCCGCCCCACGCCACACCCCCCGGCCTGGCTGCCGCCCCTTGCTCAGCCCGGGCGCGCCTCCCGCAGTACCCCAGCCCCCAGGATGCCCGTGGGGGCCCGAGAGGAGGGGGCTCGTTAACGCCTTGGAGCTGGAGGGGCCGGGCCTCCCCCCCCCCGCCAGGTCTGCATGGGGCCCCTACCCTCGTGCCCCAGGCCCCGCGCGCACCCTGCTGCGTGCTCCCCTCTCCCCACCCCCTCGACCTGGCCCTTGGGCTCCGCGTTTCCCGGCTGGGCTCCACGGCTGGCTCTTTCCTCGGCCAGGTCTTGGCAGGGGGATTCCATCCCACGGCCATGAGGCTGACCCATTCTTTGGGGCGTCCGGGAGCCTCGCTCAAGGCTGGGCACTGGCAGGACGGTTTCACAGCTGTGGGAAGCGTGGCCTAAGGAAGGCCATGGCTGCCTCGAGCCCCCGGGTTCCACGGAGCGGACCAGCCATGCGTCTTTTCTGCATCCTGGTGTGAGCCTCGTTTCATCTGTACCCCAACCTGGGGCTTCAGCTTGGCCACAGAAGGGGGTGGCGGCTGGGTCTCCTCAGATGGCGAGTGTTGGGAAACCCAAACGAACTGGCCTGAGCCCGAGAGCCCGCGGAGTACGTAACTGGGAAGTCCAGCGCACGACGGTTTCAGGTATGGTTTGATCAAGGACCGTGATGGAGCTGCCAAGACCACACGCCTCCTCTCTGTGTCCCCTGCCTCCAGCGGCTCTCACGGGCCTGCCTCTCCCAGTCCCAAGAGTGGGGGCAGCAAGATTCTAAGCCCCTTGGAAAAGACCGAGCCTGTTCCCAACGTCACTGCCCTGGGCGTGACCCCCACTGACTCACCGCCTGACCTGGCGAGTGTCTCTGGCCCTGGACAGATCACTGTGTCCAGCCAGCCTCGCCCAAACGCACGGGCTGGAACAGAGCGGGGCTGGATCCCCGAGGCAGCGCCTGGCCCCCCGCCTCAAGAGGGGGTCCCCCTAACATCCTTGGCAGCGGGGAAGGAAGGTCCAAGTGGACCACCGCCCGCTGGCCCTGGGCCCCAGGACTGCTCTGGGAACGGCCTCCGGAGAGGAGTGGGGGTCGAAGCATCTTTATGAGGTTATGAGGCATTTCACCAGCCCCGTCGCAGGGTCTCTGTGGTGGGGAAGCCGCGTTTCCCCCCCTGCAATAACGTTCCAGGTGAGACATGGTGAGGCCGAGCGGTTTAGGAGTGCGTGCATGGCGGCTCTGGTTTGCAGGCCCCTCTCCGCGGGCTGGTGACAGCGAGCACTGCGAGAGTTTAATGTGCAACCTAGGAAGGGTCGTTTTGGACAGTGCTGTGCAGGGGGCCCGTTGAAACCCCGCGCGAACCTGTGTTAGGAGGGGACACGTGGCGCGTTCCCTCGGTGCGGCTTAAGGAGGAAACCAGATTACCTAAAGTTAGTGCCGATGGGCGCAGAGCGGGCACCTCCCTCCTCAGCTGGAATGGGCTGGGACGCCTTTGGGACACATCGAGCCTGTCAAGACGGTGACACAGAGGGCCCGTGTCTGCCCTAGCACCGGCGGGGGCCCCGCAGCACGGGCCACGCGCGGAAGGGGCAGGCCTGGGGCGGCAGCTGTGCGCAGGGATTTGGACACCTGAAGCCAAGCAAATATTGTTTTGCTTGGAATGTGGTCCACTTAGCTCAGCTGCCGTCTGCCGTATTTATGCTAAATTCCCCAGAGAGGGAGCTCTCTAGACGCAGGAATTTCATCAGTGTCAGGCCTCCTCCTCCCTCTCTCTTTCTCCGGCTCTCTCCCCCCCTTTTTCCCTCCCTCCCCTTTTCCCACCTCCCCCTTTCTCCATCTCTCTCTTCCTGGCTCACAGATCCAGCAGCTTATAGAATTTCAGGTGTTTCTCATTTGCACTAGAACCAAATGAGAGAGAGGAAAAAAAGGAAAAAGAAAGATAAAAACCAAATGAGAGCCTCACCCAGATCAGGATGGCGCAGGGGTTCGCTCCAGGGCCCCAGCCCTCCCCAGAGCCACCAGCAGGAAGTGGCGAAATGTCTTCCCAAAGCTTCCGCACAGTCAGGCTCGCAGCAACTGGGCAGGTGCGACATCAAGACAAAGGCCACAGGGAAGCGGCGGCCGCTCGTGGTGCCCCGGCTGCCCCGCCCCCCCGCCGCTGGCTCTGCGTGGCGTCGCCGAGTCCCAGGGCGGCCCCGGCCTCGTGCGCACCCGGCCTCGTGCACACACTGGCAGTGCAGGGTGGTGGCCTGGGGCCCGCCATTCCCCACAGAAGGCGGCTCGTAGTGGTCTCCCCCAGGACGCTGGGCAGAGTGGCCAAGTCGCGCTGCCTGCGGCAAGGACTGGCGGGGGAAGGCGGGCAGCGCGCCCCTGGGACCTGAGGAAGCGGAGCCCCAGCTCCCACATGACGCGTGTTTGTGTAAATGGGGAGGTTTTAGGGCCACACGTGCTTGCCCAAGAAAGGGGCCTGGGCAGAAGGGCAGGGAGGCCCTGGCTGGGGCCTCGAGTGCTTCTCTAAGCTCATTATATGGAGATGCCCCAAAGCACTGCCCAGGCCAATCTGCCAGGACTGGGAAAGGTGTTTTTCTTTTTTCCTTATTTTTTTTTTGTCTCCTGGCATTCAAGGGAAACTCAGTCTTAACACTAGCTGGATAACACAAGCCTAAGAAACAGACGCCTCAGTGTCTAAATTCCAGCAATAACACATGAAAATATCAAAATGTCCAGGTTTCAACAACAGATTGGCTCAGGCAAAGGAGAATTTTAAAGCATTGAAACCATCAAAGGGGAGCAGGTGTAGCTCACCGATGATCACAAACGAGGCCCACTGCTCCACAGCCCACAGCTGCCACCCCGGGATTCACCTCTCTGGCCGGCTGTAGCTCAGTGGTTGAGCACCTGCTTCCCATGTACGAGGTCCCAGGTTCTATCCTGGGTATCTCCTTAAAAAAAAAAAAAAGAAACCATCACAGAGAAGGACCAGGTCTGGGATATACCAAAGAATTTTAAAAATGGTCCTAAGTATGCTCAAAGAGCTAAAGGAAAACATGGACAAAGAATGAAAGAAAATTAGGAAAATGATAGACTAACACAAACAGAATATCAATAGAGAGATGGAAATTATGAAAAGGAACCAAACAGAGCTGAAGACCACAGTAAGAGATTGACAGTTCCCTAGAGGACTTCAACAGCAGGTTGGAGCTGGTGGAAGAAAGAATTGGTGAACTTGAAGATAAGGCCATTGAAGTCATCCAGTCTGAGGAGCAGAAAGAGGAAAGAATGGAAAAAGTGAACAGAGCTGGAGGAACTTGAGGGACACCTTCAAGTGGATGAGTGGACGCATTGTGGTGGTCCCA
This sequence comes from Dasypus novemcinctus, assembly GCF_030445035.2. NCBI lineage: Eukaryota > Metazoa > Chordata > Mammalia > Cingulata > Dasypodidae > Dasypus > Dasypus novemcinctus. The sequence continues at coordinate 66,171,456 of NC_080696.1, read as the reverse complement.
GAAGAGGAGAGAGAGAGAAAGGGGCAGAGAGAACGTGCAAAGAAATAAGGGTGAAAACATCCCAAATTTCATGAAAGATGTGATCATACACATGCAAGATGCTCAGCGATCTCCAAACAGGATAAAACTAAATATTGGTGGCATGTTTATAATTAAACTCTCAAATGCCAAAGATACTGGATTCTGAAAATCACAAGAGAGAAGCAGAGTGCCACATGCAAGGGAGCCTCAACGAGATTAAGGACAGATTTCTCACTGGAAAGAAGGAGGAGGAAGGTGATGGGATGACATGTTTTAAGTGCTGAAAGCAAAATAAATTAAAAAAAAAACTCTGCCAACCAAGAATTCTATATCTAGCAAAACTGTCTTTCAAAAATGAGGGAAAGATTAAGACAGTCTCAGATAAACAGAAGCTGAGGGAGTTTGTCACCACTAGACCCCACCCTACATGAGGTGCTACGGAGAGTTCTGCACATTGGAAGGAAAGGACACGAGACAACAGACAGCAGCCAAAGGAAGAAGCAAGGCTCTCCAGTAAAGAGAGCGACAGGGGTAACAAATGTATTGTAGCTGTGGTTTGTAGCCCCAGTTTTACGTCCCACAGGATCTAAAAGGCAAATGTATAAGATGGAATGAGAATCAGTGTTTTTGGACTCATAGTGTATAAATGTAATCTGCGACAGGAACTCCACAGAGGTGGGGGACGGGGCTACAGGAACACAGTTTGTGTGCCCCACTGAAGTTAAGGTGGCATCAAAGCAAACGAGACTGCCAAGATTTAGGATGTTAGGTTTAAGCCCACAGTAACTACAAAGAAAATACTGGAGACCACGCAAACTCTTAGAGATAGAAATTAGAGCGCAGGTGGCCGGGGCGGGGGTGGGGAAAGGGGTTAATGCAGAGTGGACGCAGGGTTCAGTTAGTAAAGAGGGTGGAGAGGGCCCACAGCCATGAGCCAGGTGAGCGTGAGGAGCCCACCGGGTGCTGTGCTCGGGGGCTGGGGCGAGGAAGCGTAAGCAGCTTGTATGTTTCCACAATTAAAAAAGAGCAACTACAGCGACAGTGACAACTAAAGACTATAAGTGATCCTGGCGGCATCCAGCAAGGGGGAAGAAAGGCTCAAAAGGACGGATAAAAAACTGGAATATAGATGGCCAGCTTTACAGCAATGTTAAATGCCTGGAACTCGATAACGGCGCTTAACGTGGCCACGTAAGTAAATACCCTTGTTCTTAGGAGATGGACGTGGCAGTATTAAGTTCAAGGAGCGTGATGTGTGTACAACCCTCACTCAGGGGTTCAGAAAATGGACCGACAGATAGATGCACAGGCAAATGGACAAACGGGTGGAGTGATGGACAGAAAGACAGCCAGGGTCATACGGCAAACGTGGCAAGATGAACAAATTGGTGGGTCCAAGCTTCTGGGTGGGGGTGGGGTGTGTTGGAGCGCTCGATGGGGCTTATATTATTATTATTAAAGATTTATTTTATCTATCTCTCCCCTCACCCCCACCCACCCCGGTTGTCTGTTCTCTGTGTCTATTTGCTGCGTCGTTTTCTTTGTCCTCTTCTGTTGTTGTCAGCGGCACAGGAATCTGTGTTTCTTTTTGTTGCGTCATCTTGCTGCGTCAGTTCTCCGTGTGTGCGGCGCCACTCCTGGGCAGGCTGCACTTTCTTTCATGCTGGGCGGCTCTCCTTACGGGCGCACTCCTTGTGCGTGGGGCTCCCCTATTCGGGGACACTCCTGCGTGGCGCGGCACTCCTTGCGCGCATCAGCACTGCACATGGGCCAGCTCTATACAGGTCAAGGAGGCCCAGGGTTTGAACCGTGGACCTCCCATGTGGTAGGCGGACGCCCTAACCACTGGGCCAAGCATCTGGGTGGGGATGGGATGTGTTGGAGCTCTGTATGGGGTTTGTATTATTTTTTCTAACTGTCTAAGTTTGAAAGTATTTCAAAATACTTTAGAAAAACAGCAGTTGATGATCGCATTTACATGAGTGTGCCTTGCCCGTGCTCTCCTCATCACTAATGAAACGAGGGCGGGGAGGCACGGGCTGGCTCTCCCAGCTGTGAGGGGGGGCACTGTCCCTGCAGCTCCCCAACTTCCACGGGGTGCCTGGAATGTCATCGAGGTGAAGAGCAGCCACGGCAGCTGCCGCTGCCGGGCACGAACAAGGCCCACTGCGCCACGGCCTCAGCCGCCGCCCCGGGTGCGTCTGTCCAGCCGGCCGCGCCCATCTGCGCCCCGTGGTCTGGAGCCAGGCTGCGCGCGGCAGGAAGGGACCCGCCGGGGCGTGGCGGGAGCTGCCGCGTGTCTGGGGCAGTGACGTGGTCTCAGGACCCTCCTGCCTGCCTGTGCCACATCCCGTAGGGACCTGCCCCTGCTGACCCCAGCCCCACTGGCCCCGGCCCTCTCTAGCCTCCGTGAGAAGGCCCAGCTTTGGGGTGTCACCCCAGGTCTCTCGGGCAGAGGCTGCGCCCAGTTGGGGGTCTGAGCAGATGGGGGGGGGCAGGGTGTGTGCTCCAACACGACAGGGCCTGCCGCGGGGCTCAGGGGGCTCCCTGCTCGGTGTGCCCTGGGCAAGGTACCCCCTCTAACCTGGGAGTGGCACGGTGGGGCGGGGGTGCTGGCCGGGGGGTCACACTTGCAGAGCAGGTGCGAGGGCTGCTGCGCCTGAGCATCTGGGCTCCAGGACTCGCCAGCTCTCTGTGGCCAGTCCAGGGGGCCAGCTTCCAAGGCATCTTGTCACCAGCACGTCTAGGTGCTGTGGTAAGTGTGCAAGGGGCGTGTGCACACACGCTCCCCGTTGCCGAGGGCCGGGCTGGCGGGGAGTTGACCTCTGCAGAATGACAAAGCTGGGGAACAGGAGGGCAGGGGCTGCCCGCCGTGGGGGCCTCGCAGAGCCCCGGGCCTGTCTGTGGCCCCCACGGGAGGGAGCCGGGGGGAGTAGGGCTGGCCTGCAGGCGTGGAGGGGTGCAGCGCTGCAGGTGGGCTGCCGCGAGCTAGGGGCTGCGGGAGGAGCAGAGGGTCTTCGTGAAGACGGCCCCGCCAAGCCCTCCCAGCGGCAGGCCCCGCTGCAGTGGGACTGGGACACTGGCCCCACCAGAGGAGGGGTGTCAGCCCCCCGCTGGAAGAGGGGGCGCTGCTGCGTGACTGGTAGAAGGGACGCCAGGACCTTTCCCAATGTGGCTCAGCTCAAGGGGTCCCTGGGGTGCTCGCTGTGAGCCGGGACTTGGACAGGCCACGTGGGGCCACACGCGATGATCCAGCCCACTGGTCTCGTCCAAGGCCCCGGCTTTGTGCCCTGCCCAAGTCTTGACCCCAGTGGACCGCCTCGGAGCTGACGCCAGGGGCCTTGGTGCGCAGCCCGTAACCAGCTCAACGGGCCGGGGTGCACGTCCCACACGGGCAGAGGGGGCACACCCTGGCATGTTGGGGGGAGGGGTTTGAGGCCATCAGGCACTGGCTGGACCCCTGAGGACGTGACTGGAGCTGTGGCAGTTTGGTATTGTCTGTGAATTTCAAAAATAGATACTGGATTGTGTTTGTAAACTGGTCTGTTCCTCTGGGCGTACTAGATTATATTAAATTCAGAGGTTTCACTTTTACTTGATTAAATTAGGATCAGGGCTTTGATTTGTCCAGTAGACAGCATGGAGAGGAGAGTTTTAGTTCTGATGCTGGAGCCCCGGGAAGTAAACACACGGAGAAGAAGAGCACAGAGGAAGAGGGACGGCGCCACAGACACGGCAGAGGCCCCGGGAAGAGAGATGAGCCTGACAGATGACAGCTGACCTTGTGCAGAGAACTGAGCAGTTGAGCCCAGGAAGAAATGAGCCCCAGGGAGAGAGACGAGCCCTCGGCCAGCCCACAGCTGAGATCGGGAGAAGCTGGGGCCACGGAGACTGAAGAGGAAGAGGGAGGCTGGACCTCGCAGACGTTGCCCGCCATCTTGCTTCAACACGTGACCAGTGATTTTGATGAGAAAGTGCCTATTATGGTGCCTTGAGTTGGACTCTTTAGGGCCTGGAGACTGTCAGCTTCTACCCCAAATAAACGCCCTTTATAAAAGCCAGCAGAGTTCTGGTGCTTTGCATTGGCACCCGCTGGCTGGCTAATACAGCAGCATTTGTTAGACTTCACACAGCAGCTCAGCGGCTTCCCTTTGAAGCAAACACTGGTCTCTCGGCCCTCCCCTCCACTCTTCTCTCACCTGAGGCACTCCCTCCACACGTGCTCTGGCTGCAGGGCACTTCTCCCCACCCCAGGGCCTTTGCACATGCAGGTCTGACCTCGGGGACGCCTCCTGGGTGCAGAACGGGGAGGGTCTCCATGACATGCTTGCTCTGCACCCTGCACAGCTCCTTAGTGATCCCTTCAAGGCTGGGACTCCGTTTGCTGCCAGGACACAGCCTGGCACAGGAGCTTAATGCGTATTTATAGAGAAAGCGTGAACACGTGACTGCAGCGTGGTTTGAGCATTCAGCCTGAAAGCTCCTTGGTGCCTGCGGCTGAATCCCGTGCTTTGGGGGCTGCAGGCCCCTCCCTTTCCACCGGCACAATGAGGGCACCCAGCACAGATGGGTGCCCAGGCTTGGCGACAGCTGGCTCTGAGGCCTTCACAGCGGTGTCAGCGCTTGGACTTCTATTTCCACATCTCGGGCAGCGCGAGCCCGGGCAGGGACCAGGCCTTGATCAGCTGTTGACCCTTTTGTCAAATCTGAAATCCTTCACCTACTGGAAATTCTCAAGAAACTGCCTTCTCCCCTCAAACCTCGTAGGAGGGATCAGTTACCCCCTGGGACAAGAGCCTCCGATTCGAAGCCCAAAGGGCAGCGAATGTCCAGGTGTCTCTTCTTTAAAAGGGAAATTGTCACCGCAGACAGCTCTTCCTGGGCACCAACTACCCTTCCACTCGAAACTCTCCTCAAGCCAGCCCCTGCCCTGCTCACGTGTGGCCTGCAGGTCCCCGGTGCCTGTGGAGAAGAAGCTTCATCAGGTGACAGCGGTGCACGGCACAGGTGCCCTGGGCAGGTGTCTGCAGGCTCCTCCCCAGCAGGTGTGTGCCTTGACAAGTGCTCCCTTGACAACGAGCCTCCTCATCAGTGAAACAGGCGGCAGCTTGCTTAGTGCTCCACCAGGATAAAGCCCACAAGAGACTGCCAGGAGTCCTTCTTGGGCCTGTGGGAGAAAAGGTGGGCTTGGCCATGGCCCCAGGAGCCATGAGCCAGACATCTAGGATGACAGGGCAGGTCTCCCAAGAACGTGAGGGTGACAAGGGTGAGAAACAGGAAGAGGTTCAGAGCCCCAAACTCATTATGCAAAGTCAGACGCCCATGAGACAACACTGTGGATTTCTGAGAGTCCCCACCTTCTAAGGCAAACCATGAAATGAAATAAGAAAAAGATGAATGAAGCCACTGATGTCCTTAGATGATGATGGTGATGACGATGGTGATGACGATGATCATGTTGATGATGGTGATGATGATGGTGATGATGATGATGGTGATGATGATGATGGTGATGATGATGGTGGTGATGATGGTGATGATGATGATGGTGATGATGATGATGGTGATGATGATGGTGATGATGATGGTGATGAGGGTGATGAGGGTGTTGGAGGTGGGGATGATGACAATGATGGGATGATGATGGTGATCATGACAACGGTGATATGTAGTGATGGTGATGTGATGATGATGATGACGACAGTGATGATGGTGATGATGGCAGAGATGATGGTGATGGAGATGATGATGATGATGCTATGTAGTGATGGTGATGTGATGATGATGATGACGTTGATGGTGATGACGTGTCGGAGGCTGCCAGCTCTCTCAGGTTTTCAAGCGTTCACTTGACAAACACATGCTGAGCCCCTGGCATGTGCCAGTCCCGGCCAGAGGTCAGGGGTCCTGCTGGTGAGCAGACCAGGGGCAGGACCCTCCGAGGTGGAGCGGCAGACAGCAGCCCAGATCATGCAGACAGGAGAGGCTCCCCGGGCACAGGGTCAGCTCAGGCTTCCCCGAGGAAGGAACAGTGAGCCGAGGCGCAGGAAGTTCCCGGGAGCAGCAGAGGCCATTCCAGGAGGGGGACGGCACCTGCAGAGGCCCAGAGGCTGGGGTGCTCCAGGCACGGGCATCCCCAGAGGCGGGGGCTGGCTCGGGAGGCTGTGGGGCATGTGATGAGGCTCCTGGAGGGTCCTAACCAGATTTGGGGGGCGGGGCACTCAGGCCTGGGGAGCACAAGGGGGACCCCCTTTCCGTGGGAAGAGTCCCACTGGTGACTCTCCTCACAGCTTGGCTGCTGTGCGAACAAGTGGGTTGGGGGCAGAAGGGCTGGTTTGGGGAGAGTGCAGTCCTCCAGCAAGAGAACTGGCGCTGAACTTGGGGGACAGAGAGAGGAGGGGGCGCAGCGCCGGGCCTTGGGGGTGCAGGGGAGGGGAGTGCAGGAGCAACGGGGACCCCCGCTCCTGGTTTCTAGTGTCAAGATGGGGGGGCGGCTCACTGAGCCAGGAAATGGGCTCTGCGGGAGGGGCAGGCACGTGCCTCTGGAGGTCAGCCTGGAGGAGGTGAGCCGCTGGCCTCCCTCCCAGCCTGGGGTGGCCGATGCCTGAGGGTCAGGCAGCCCGGACCAGAGCGACTGGGGAAGGTGTCAGCCGGGGTCTCTCCCCAGTGCCCGCCAACACGGGGGCTCGAACCAAAGGCCCCGAGCTGTCCCGGCCCACGTGTCTCGCAGCCCCCCACCCGCTGGCTACTGGCTGGGCCTGTGCAAGGGTGTCTCTGCCCCCACCCCGCTGTCCCCCTGAGCCGTGGCTGCCTCGGTGTTTGCGTCGGGAAGGCCGCCCGAGGAGCTGGCTGAGGGCCGAGGAAGAGCAGGGCCTGAGCAGGACTTGGCTTCCGAGGCCGCCGGGCGGGGGGAGGCGAGGTTCCAGCCAGGCCCCCCGCGGGGGTGACGTGGGTGCGTCTCGCGGACGGCGGTCTCCCCAGCACCCCTGCTCAGGGCGCGCGAATCAGCTCTGCCCCCCGTCCCTGCCGCTCCCAAGGCCGGAGGGGGGGCAGCTGCGTCCACACCGCCTTCCCGTGAGCACAGTCTCCCCCTCTTCGACCCGGGAGAGGAGGCCCGGCATCGTGAGGTGCCGGCACCCACTCCCCACGCCACTCGTCCGGGCTCTGGCCACGGTCCCTGCTCTCCAGCCAGGGCTCCTATCATGGGCTGCCAGAGCGTCCCCCGCTGGCCTCTTCAGGGTACGACGATCAGGCCCCCAGACTTTGCTGCCAGGAAGCTCTTGAGAGGAGCAAGGAGCCGATGGCTAAGCCTAAGCCCGAGGCCCCCTTCCATGCCGTGTGAGCCTCCGAGGACCACCCTGCCTGCAAACCAGAATCTGAGCAAAAGGCAAAAACCACAACTGCCTGGAGACTCTGGAAAGTAAACGAAGGACTCGATAGTGGCGGGGGGGGATAAAAACTTGGAGAAAAGAATGGAAGAGGAGTGAATCTCCTTCTTGGGTTTTCTTTTTCGCCGTGTGGCTCTGCCCAGGAGCACACCCAGGGCTGGCCAGGGCGGCAGCACAGGAGGTGAAAGCTGAGAGGAGCCCCACGTGTGTGGCCAGAGGACCAGGAAAAACTCCTGCAGACACACGTGCAGGCAGCCCTGGTGGGAGCTCCTGGCTGTGCAGGAAGCCCCCGATAATCATGAGGGGCAGGCCGAACTGGCACCGCGCAGGGTCCGCACGCTAGCTAACGCTGGAATCACTGTCTAGAAGGCAGAACTGAGGGTGAGCTGCTGGCTAAACAAAAGCACCGGCGTTCTCCAGAAAAGTCCATGCACGTAGCTTTCACAAAACCCAGGACGCAAACGAAATTACTCAAAACACAAACAACGAGGAAAATGCAACCATTTCTCAAGAGAAAAGACAATCATCAAATGCCAACCCTGGGATGACCGCAATGCTTAAAGCTAATATTATATCTCTGTTTTGAGAGATACACACACAACACAGTGAATGAAAAATAACCAAGTAGATATTTTAGAACTGAAAAATACATTATCCGAAATAAAAAATTCACGGATGGACTAAATTGCAGAATGAAGATGAAAGAGTAAAGTCAATGAACTTGAAGATAACTAGAAATTATCCAATCTAAAGAACAGAGAAAAAATTATTTTAAAAAATGAACAAATTCCCGGGGACCTGTGGGACAATGTCAAAAGACGCACTTACAGGAGAGTGGGTGTAGCTCAGTGGTTGAGCACCTGCTTCACACACACAAGGTCCTGAGTTCAATCCCTGATAACTTCTAAAAAAACACATACCATTGGAGTCCTAGGAGGAGAGAAGAAAGAAATTGGGGTTGAAAAGTTTATTTGAAGGACTACTGATTGAAACACACCAAATTTGGTAAAATACATAAATTTAAAGATTCCAGAGGTTCAGTGAACTCCAAAGAGGATAAACTCAAAGGAAGTCATGCCTAGATACACCATAATCAAACTGCTGAGTATGAAAGGAAAACATCTTGAAAGAGCTAGAGAAAGACAACATATTACCTACCCCAAAACAATGGGTCAGATGCCTGAATTTCTCATCATAAACCATGGGGGCCAGAAGACTGTGCAACTACACCATTAAAGTGCTGAAAGGAAAGGTCTGTCAACCCAGAATTCCGTTTCAAGTGAAAATGCCCTCTGTGATGAAGACAACATAGATACAGTCTCAGAAGAAGGAAGAGCGGCCTAACGTGTCGCCGCAGCTGCTCCGTGCGCTGACGTCCTCGCGGCGTCGGGGAAACGCTCCCTGAGGACCTGTATCTTCAGAAATAAAGGAAGGGAACACATATGGTAAACAGCTGAGTAAATACAAAAGACCGCTTTTCTCCTCTTAAGTTCTCCATAATACACGTGACTATTTAAAGCAAGAATTCTACCACTGGCGCGGTACTCCACATGTGCAGCTGTACTTCACATGGCAACTGTAATAGTAAGTTTGGGGGGAAATGGACCCAAATGGTTGCAAGCTTTCTATAGTTTATGTGAAGTGGTAAAATATTAACTCTATGTGGATTTTGAAAGGTTAAGGCTATAGATTGAAATCCCTTGAGCAACAACTAACAAAGTGGTAGAAGGAGTCTATGGTGGTTTGAAGCTCTACGTGCCCCAGAAAAGCACGTTCTTAATATCATCCACGACAGCAGGTGTGAGCCCACTGAGGCAGGACCTTCTGACGCAGCTGCTGCAGCTAAGGGGTCCCCGCCTCATCCAGGAGGGGCTTGAGCCTACGCCTGGGGTCCTTTATAAATAGAATGAATGCAGAGTGAGAGAGCCGTGGAAGCAAGAAGCTGAAATCAAGGAAACCGGAAGAGATGCGAGAGCCAGCAGATGCTGCCACGTGCCTGGCCACGTGACAGAGGCACCCGGGAGCGCCGGCAGCCGCGCTCAGGAAGAAACGTCTCCCTGGTGACGCCTTGATTTGGACGTTCTCCTGCCTCAAACTGTAAGCTCATAAATTCCCACGTTTAAGCCAGCCCACTTCACGGTATCTGCTTTGAGCAGCTGAGGAAACTAAACAGTGATACGGTGAAAAGCCAACACATCCACACCAGTGAGAGTGGAACACTAAAAAGTATCCACTGGTCTCAAGGAAGGGGGGTGCTGTAGAGCATCTGCTGTAACACCTGTCGGCGACGCGCCTCCTGTGCCTGGGACGCTCCTCCAGAGCCCACCCCTCCTTCCGCAGGGCTGTCAGAGCACTAGAAAGTTCCTCCATAAACCCCCGCTGGCTCCACGTTTAAATGTGAAAATTAAACCATCAAAGTACCAGGAGGAGATACAGGTTGACATTGAATATTTTAAAGCTTGGCACAAAATTCAGAAAGTGTAAAGGGAAAGGATCAATAGATTTGGCTATATAAAAACAATTTTAAAATTCTGTACGCCAGAGGAACCATAAGCAAAATTAATGATAAATGCTGAATGGGGGAAGTATTTCCAGTGGACGATGATCAAAGAGTTAATGTCCCTTGGAGAGAAGCAGGTTCCAGGGCTGGACAGGGAAAGTACCAGGTGATCCTGAACCATCCTGCGCTAAAAAGTGAGCTGTGCTCAGCGAGGGGGGCACAGGAGCTGGGGCAGCCTGACGGGCACACTGGCCAGTGGGGGCAATTCGAGCATCAGATGAACAGTGTGGTCGTGGATTACGACCCACTGACTTAAACAGGGATCCTGAGTCCATTCTGATCCACATAAACAAATAGGTAAAGAAATAAATGGGGCAGAGAAAGCTCTTTCTTGCAGCAGAATCTCAACTAATAAATGGAGGGGGAATGGTGGGCTCGAAAGGCGCTCTTCAGAGGAGACCGCGGTATCAGTCGTTTCACTTACGATGCTGATCCTTAGCAGTGGGGACAGCAGCCGCGCAGGGGCAGGGCGCTGCGTGAGGGCTTCTCACCCCGGGGGGGGGAGCTGGCAGGCACCTGCAAAGCCAGCGATGGAAGTGCGTCACCTCCGAGGGACGCCCGCGTCGTGCGCCTCCCGAGACGCTGCGCCAAGGACACGGCGTCGTGTCGGTGGATTCCTGCTCAGACGCACATCCTGACCTTAGCCACGGGGAAGCCTCAGCTGGCTCTGGACACAGGGCAGTCCACTGCGCTGCTGGCCAGTGTCCTTTACAAGTGCCAGAAACATGCCAACCGCGGGGCTGCCGCCAACCAGGGGCAAAGGGGACAGAAGCACGGCACGGCTCCTGGGGGTCCTGAGGCCAAAGGGGCCTCGGCGGACGACGGCAAGACGCGCGTGGGTGGTGCGTCGAGCGTGAACGTGGAACCAGCGTTTCTGCAATTTTGTCAACGTCTAAAAGTATTTCAAAAGAAAAGCTAAGAAATAATTTTTAAAAAATGGATTTAAGGGAAGCGGCTGTGGCTCAATCCACTGGGCTCCCGTCTGCCATATGGGAGGCGCTGGGTTTGATTCGCAGGGCCTCCTTGTGAAGGCGGGCTGGCCCGCGCCCGGGAGAGCTGACGGCCCGCGCCCGGGGGAGCTGACGGCCCGCACCCGTGGAGAGCTGACGGCCTGCGCCCGGGAGAGCTGACGGCCCACACCCGTGGAGAGCTGACGGCCCGCACCCGTGGAGAGCTGACGGCCCGCGCTCGGGAGAGCTGGCACAGCGAAATGACGCAACAAAGGGAGACAAGCAGACACGGAAGAACACACAGCAAACGGACACAGAGAGCTGACAGCAAGCAAGCTGCAAGGTGCGGGGGAAAAATAAGTTAAAAATAAATCTTAAAAAAAAATGTATCACAGGGCTAAAATGTCAAACACAAAACTAAGGAGAAATACTACGCAACCTTGGGTTTGCCTGGAGGAGCTGCAGGTGCAAATCCTTCAGACCCAGGAAGTTTGTTCCTCGTAGGAAAATGAATCTTCCCAAGGTTTTCTAAGCCACTTTTCTTTTCTTTTTTTTTTTTTTTAATTTTTTAATATTTATTATTATTATTTTTAATTACATTAAAAAAAATATATGAGGTCCCATTCAACCCCACCACCCCCGCCCCCCACTCCCCCCACAGCAACACTCTCTCCCATCATCGTGATACATCCATTGCACCTGGTAAGTTCATCTCTGAGCATCACTGCACCCCATAGTCAATGGTCCACATCATAGCCCAGACTCTCTCACGTTCCATCCAGTGGGCCCTGGGGGGATCTACAGTGTCCCATAATTGTCCGTGAAGCACTATCCAGGACAACTCCACGTCCCGAAAACGCCTCCACATCTCATCTCTTCCTCCCGTTCCCCACACCCAGCAGCCCCCATGGCTACCGTTCCCACACCCATTCCACATTTTCTCTGTGGACATTGGATTGGTTGTGTCCATTGCACACCTATGTCAAGTGAGGGCTTAGATTCCACATGGGTACTGGATGCACTCTTCCCGCTTCTAGTTGTAGACACTCTAGGCTCCATGTTGTGGTGGTTGACCTTCTTCAACTCCATGTTAGCTGAGTGGAGTAAGTCCAATAAGTCAAAGTGTCGGAGCTGAAGTCTGTTGAGGCTCTGGGCCTGGGTGTCATATTATCAGTCCAGAGATTCAAATCCCCTACATATATCTTAAACCCAGCACCAACTACAATTCCAATAAAGTAGCATGCAAGTCTTGTGAAAAGAGATCCCCTCTGAGTCCATTTCCATCATGCAGAGACACCAGCTCCAAAGAAGGGCCATCTGTCATGGCAGTGAACCCCTTCTGCCATGACCATAGAACCCGTGGGTCTCTTTATCCCTCAAAAGAACCAATACCTGGGGTTGTATCTACCTTATCTGTCTCTTAGACTCTGTTCAGTTGTACATAGGGGTATTCCTTCTGACAACCTCCAGACTCTTTTTTAGAGACTCACAGCCTTATAATCTCATTTCTCCTTTCCATTTCCCCCTTACATTAGGTCAAACCGCTTCCCGAAGTCATGTTATTATATGTAGACAGGTATATTCTGCTGTTCCGCATTGAATCTTTAATTCAAGGTCATTTTCTAGTTGCTTCTTCAGCTGGTATGTGGTAGTGATCCCTCGGTGCCAGGGAGGCTCATCCCCGGGTGTCGTGTCCCACGCTGGGGGGAATGCATCACATCTACACGCTGAGTTTGGCTGTGACAGTGGCCACATTTGAGTAACATGAAGGCTGTCAGGAGGAAACCCCCAGGCACAATGCTACTCTAGGCCTTGTTCTTATTGCAGGTGCATAGGCTCAAAAGTGTAGCCATTAGTATCAAGAGCCCACTGTTGGGCCCTCCTTCCTTCCTGGTTCTTGCCGTTGCACCTGGAGGATTGCCGCTGCTCTCCCAGGGCCCACAACAGTGACCCCCCGGCCAGGAGCCCAGTACCCCCCCAGCTGTTGTTTTTAATTGTTTCCACTATGAGTATATATAGACATTACCATATACCCTGGGCATATGCCCTGTATAACTCCCTGTCAACCATATATATCCTGTCAATAATATCCCATATCAGTATTCCTCCACTGCCATTGTTGAACCACTCTGTGATCCAAAACTTCCTGTAAAGTGAATCCCAACATAATGTCAGCTTCAGAAGAGTCTTAGATCACCAAAATTCATATATACAATATACAGTATTTCCCCAGATCCACCATAAAACCTTTTCCCTTCCACAGCAATAATCTTTTAACTTATTCATATCATATTTCCTGAAACTGATGTACAGATTCCGAAACTATAGTTTTCAAACAAGGTAACATTTGTGCTTACTATGTGGTCCATACTTTAGATTGTACAGTTTTCTAAATTTTTTAGTTATCCTATGTTTTGTCTTATGGTTTTCATTATTAGTCTGTCGTCCTCTATATGTTTTTGGTGTAATATTAGCTGTTTTATATTCATCCTCGTGTACTCTCACATAACTCCTCTTTTGCCCCCTTATTTACCTTTGTTCCATCCATTGCACGTCCATTTTCCCCTCCCCTTAGGGCCCACAACGCCTGCCAATCTAATGCCCTGGGAGCCGTCCTTTCTCACGAGAGATACAGTTCTCTCTATTCGACGGCATTAGTCTTCCCCAGGATATGGGTCCACCCCACCCAATGGTAGAACCCACCTTGGCAAAATGAGCCTTCAGCTATTCCCTCCGGAGTCCGTCCCGCATCAGACCATACCCCCTGAGCGTCCTAACCAGGTAACCCTCCTACTTATACTTTGATACGTTTTACTCAACATTTAGTTCTCAATGAACTTCTGGCACTCTCCCATGTTTGTATGTTGCCCCTCCCTCCCACCTATTTCTTGGACCATATTACCCCTCTTCCCATCCCCAGCCCCCCTCAAACCCAGAAAACCCCACCCGAAGGTAACCCCTTGCCCCCATTTTGTCCCTTCTTTGTGCTCATACTTACCCCCAGCTCATCACAGATTCCACCCCTACAGACATTAACTCACAGCCTTCCTCCACCCCCCGATTTCCAGTAAGCCACTTTTCCAGACTCTAGCTCTCTGAGGCAGTTAACTTATTTCATATCATTGAGGTCATATAGTATTTGTCCTTCAATGCCTGGGTTGCTTCACTCAACATAAGATTCTCAAGGTTCATCCATGTTATCACGTGCGATTGTAGTGTATTGGTTCTTACAGCTGAGTAGTATTCCATTGTGTGTATATACCACATTTTATTGATCCACTCATCTGTTGATGGACTTTTGGATTGATTCCAACTTTTGGCGATGGTGAACAATGCTGCTATGAACATTGGTGTACATATATCGGTTTGTGTCCTTGTTTTCAGATCTGATGGGTATATACCCAGCAGTGGTATTGCTGGGTTGTAATTTTCCTTTCTTGTGGTGTCTTTGTTTGGCTTTGGTACTAGGGTAATGTTGGCATCATAGAAGGAATTAGGCAGTGTTCCTTCTGTTTCGATTTTTTGGAATAGTTTCAACAGGATTGGTGTTAGTTCTTTCCGGAATGTTTTGTAGAATTCACCTGTGAAGCCGTCTGGCCCTGGGCTCTTCTTAGTTGGGAGATTTTTAATGACTGATTCTATCTCTTTGCTTGTGATTGGTTTGTTAAGATCATCAATTTCTTCTTTCGTCAGTATGGGCTGCTTATGTATTTCTAGGAATTTGTCCATTTCCTCTAAATTGTCATTTTTGTTGGAATATAGTTTTTCAAAGTATCCTCTTATGATAGTCTTTATTTCTGTGGGGTCAGTGGTGATATCACCTTTCTCATTTCTTATTTTGTGTATTTGCATCTTTTCTCTTTTTTTCTTTGTTAGTCTCGCTAAAGGTTTGTCAATTTTGTTGATCTTCTCAAAAAACCAGCTCTTGGTCTTGTTTATTTTTTCAAGTGCTTTCTTATTTTCTATTTCATTTAGTTCTGCTCTTATCTTTGTTATTTCCTTCCTTCTTCTTCCTGTTGGGTTACTTTGTTGTTGTTTTTCTAATTCCTTCAAATGTGCAGTTAATTCTTCAATTTCTGCTCTTTCTTCTTTTTTGATATATGAATTTATGGCTATAAATTTCCCTCTCAGTACCGCTTTTGCTGCATCCCATAAATTTTGGTATGTTGTGTTATCATTATCATTTGTTTCAAGGTAGTCATTGATTTCTTTTGAGATTTCCTCTTTGACCCACTGTTTTTCTAAGAGTGTGCTGTTTAATTTCCAAATTGTCGTGTGAAGTCTGGGTCTCTGTCCCTTGCAAATTTCCAGCTTGACTCCACTGTGGTCAGAGATATTGTTTTGTATGATTTCGATCTTTCTGAATTCATTAAACCTTTCTTTGTGGCCTAGCATATGGTCAATCTTGGAGAATGTTCCATGTGCGCTTGAGAAAAATGTATATCCTGCTGTGTTTGGGTGTAATGATCTATATATGTCTATTAGATCCAGCTCTTCTAATATACTGTTCAAATGTTTTGTTTCTTTAGTGATTCTCTTTTGAGATGTTCTGTCCAGAGTTGATAGTGGTGTATTAAAATCCCCCACTATAATTGTAGATGCATCTATTCTTTCACTTAGTTTTTCCAGCGTTTGCCTCACATATTTAGAGGCACCCTTGTTAGGAGCATAAATATTTATGATTGTTCGATCTTCTTGACAAATTGTCCCTTTCACTAAAATATAGTATCCTTCTTTGTCTCTCACAATTGTTTTGCATTTAAAGTCTATTTTGTCTGATATTAATATAGCTACTCCTGCCTTTTTTTGGTTGTTGTTTGCTTGTATGATTGTTTTCCAGCCATTCACTTTCAACCTCCATGAGTCTCTGGGTCTAAGATGTGTCTCTTGTAGGCAGCATATAGATGGGTCGTATTTTCTTATCCAGTGTCCCAGTCTGAATCTTTTGATAGGTGAGTTCAATCCGTTGACATTCAGTGTTATTACGTTTAGAGAGTTATTTATGGTAGCCATATTTTGGTTGGATTTGTGTTTGTTATATTTTGTTTGTATTATTTTATTTTCCCCTTCTATTTTTGTCTTTCTTGTTGCTTTTACACTCTCCTCCATCTCTGGCTGTCCTGTTTTTTCCTTTCTTCCTGCAGAATTCCCTTAAGAATTTCTTGAAGGGGAGGTTTCTTGTTGATATACTCTTTCAGTTTCTGTTTATCTGTGAATATTTTGAACTCTCCATCATTTTTGAATGCTAGTTTAGCTGGATAGAGTATTCTTGGTTGGAAATTTTTTTCCTTTAGTACCTTGACTATATCATACCACTGCCTTCTTTCCTCCATCGTTTCAGATGAGAAATCAGCACTTAATCTTATGGAGTTTCCCTTGTATGTGATGGTTTTCTTTTCTCTTGCTGCTTTTAGAATTTTTTCTTTGTCTTGAGCATTGGATAATTTGACAAGTATATGTCTTGGGGTGGGCCTGTTGGGGTTTATGACCAGTGGAGTGCACTGTGCTTCTTGGATATGTACATCTGTCTCTTTCAGTAGATTTGGGAAATTTTCATTCATTATTTCCTGCAACACTCCTTCTGACCCCTTTCCCTTCTCTTCTCCTTCTGGAATGCCTATAATACGTATGTTTGAGTGTTTTGCATTATCATTCAGGTCCCTAAGTCCTATCTGGATTTTTTCTACCTTTTTATTGACCACTTCTACTATCTGTTTGATTTCCAATGCACTGTCTTCCACATCACTAATTCTCTGCTCTGCCTCTTCTAGTCTGCTGATATTTGCTGCAAGTGTATTTTTGATTTCTTGAATTGTGGTGTTCATTCCCATCATATCTGTTATTTTTTTGCGCATGTCTGCAATTTCCCCTCCAAGTGTTGTCTTCACGCTGTTAACCTCTTTCATTACTTCATCAAATTTGTCGGTGATAAATGTTCTGAGATCTTTCATTGCTTGTGCGAAGTCCTGCCCCCCTTCCTGATTTTCAGTTTGTTGATTGGATTCAGCCATGTTTTCCTGATTACTGGTTTGGTTTGTAGATTTTTGTTGCTGTCTTGTCAACATTTTTTCTTGACGGGTTTAATCAGTTCCTTAGCTTCTTTGTCTAGTCTTGGAGATTAATTAGCTGTTGTTTTTGCGTAAGTGTTATATCTGCTCTTTGTCACTTTGTTCTTCTTATTCCAATTTCTTATTGCTAGTTAAGCTCACTTTAAAGGAAAGTATTAGTGCTGGGGAAAGTCAATTGTGTAAGGAAGGAAAAAGTGTGAAGTAGTATTGGTGATATATGTTTACAAAGCAACAATATGAGTTCTGGGAGGATGGAGGTTAGATCATGTAAATTGTGTAGAGTTATAGTAGTAGGAAAGTACCTATAATGAGGTAGACGACTGAATATGGGGGAAATGTGGTACGTACTAAGAGGCTATTGTTTTCGTGAGAGAGGGAAAGAGAAAAGAAAGGTAATAGTTTCAGGGACGAATACCAGATGGAAAACTAAACAAAGGTATTAGAAATTAAGAGTTAGACACTTTGTGGATCAAAGAAAGGGAGATGGAATATAGGAGAGATAGCAGATGGTGGAGGATATCAAGTTGGAGGGGAAAGGGGATAGTGTAGATAGGCTAAATCTATTCACAGAGAAATGAGGCAGTGGAGGGTGAGGAAACCCAGCAAATGTGAGGTATTTCCTGTAGGACCTATTGTATTGTTAAGGTAAAATAGTATAAGAAAAATATTGGGGACAAGAAAGAGAGGATTGAAAAAAAAAAAAAAAGAACAAGAAGAACAACAACAACAACAAAAAATTAAAAAAAAACAAAAAAAAAACCCAAAGAACAGAAACCACGCCGCCAGGCTCGCCTGGGCTCAGCTGGGCTCCGATCCCCCGCCCGCAGCCCGCCGCGGCGCGGCTAGGCTCGGCTGGGCTCGGCTCCCTTGCCTGCCGCCCGCCGGGGCACAGCGCGGTCTAAGCCACTTTTCACGCACCAGTGAGCCTCATCAAAAGCTGAATCTCCCACGTGTGCCATATGGTACAAATGTCTACCTGAGCCGCCGTGAACTTCCACCCGTGGATTTTCCTGAGTTTTCTGTTTCACGTGGGTCATTGTTTTATAACACTGGCAGTAGCTTACAACAAAACCCTTCGTAGAAAGGAACCTCTTATGTTTTTTGTTTTTTTTCTGTTTTTCAATGTAACGTTCCTTGTGATCTATTAACTTTAATTAAAAAAAAACAACAAGAGACACAAGAAGAAAAACACAATGAGGGACATAACAAAGCAAAGCGCTCAGGAGGCTCAAGTGATTAGGTGCCTCCCTCCCAATCGGAGGTCCCAGGTTTGATTCTTGGTGTCTCCTAAAGAAAGAAGGAATACGAGCAGATATAGCAAGAGTAAATGATGAGGGGGTGGGGAGATATAAATAAATAAAGTAAATATTTACCCAAAAAAAGAGAAATCAATGAGAAGGTGAGTGTCCCCGTGAAGAAACGAGCAAAGAACGTAAACACACAGGGCACCAAAGCGCAGCGGAGGATGAACGGGGGGCCTCCCCCGTAGTTAAAGACCTAATGATACGGGGCGGCGCTCACACCGCGGGACTGCGCCCATTCCCAGGAACCGCACACGCTTCCCCGCAGCGCTCTCCGGAGCCGCCAGCACGGAGACTTCCCAGAGCCACGCGCCCGCGGGTCGGCCAGGCCGCCGCCTCCTGCGCCGGGGGTGGGGTGCCCCCTGCATGAACACCGCCCCCAGATCTGGGTCCTGGACCCTGGACCAGGGTGGACTCCCCGGCCTCGGCCGTGACCCTGGTGGGCAGCCGGGGGCCGCCCAAGGGGCTGGAAGCCGAGGAGGCTCCGCCGGCAGGGGTGGGCGGGACGTGCGTCCAGTCCCACAGGACCCCCCGGTGCGGGGGTGGAGCTGCCCCAGGCGCTCCTCGTGGGTGGGGTACCCGCGGCCGTGTCGCAACTCAGCGGTGTCCAGCCAGGGAGCGTCTGCTGGAGCAGCCGTGCCGGGGGAACTTGAGGGGAGCCAGGGCTGCTTCTGGAATCTTCTGCCGCAGGATTCCTGGGGCAGGGGGGCTGCCCCGGGGGCCCGAGAGCCGACCCACTGGGCTCCAGGAGGGTCCCCGCTTTACGGCTCCGTCCCACGGATCATGTGGACATTCCTACTGGCATCCCTGGGACGAGGGGTTTACCGACAAACCGTCCCCCAAAACGCCCGCCGTGCCGGCAGAGGGGCAGAGGCTGCTGTTTCAGCCCAAGGACAACAGATGTGCCAAGAATGATTTCCGGGCAGCGGGGGCCGAGCCTGCAACAGCGTTCGTGGAGGGCCCCCTGGCCAGAAGGAAGGCTGCGTGGGGGCGGTCTCGAGGGAGGGGCGTGCGTGGTTCCACTGTGGCCCCAGGCTCCTCTTCTGCACGCTGAGGCTGGAGCCTGCTGTGCTCCTGTGCTTTGGAGAACACTGAGGGGCTGCCAGCCGTGTGCGCCCTTTGGCCTAGAGCCCCAGCACAGACAGGACCCCAGGGGTGTATGGGGCTTGTGGGGAGGGGGACACCGGTGCAGGCCGGGCCGGCCCTCCGGGTATTGAGGGGCTGTCATCACCAGGGTGACTTCAAGCCTCTACAAATTCCGGTGCTGGGAGGGGGCAGGTGGGGTCCCTGGGCTCCCGCCACCCCTCCCTTGCCTTTGGGCCTGTGGGACCCTCAGTCTCTTCCCTGGAAAAGCAGGACACAGTGCCTGCTGCCGTCCCTGCGAGGCTGGCGTGGGGGGTCCCCAGGCCAGCACGTGACGAGGCCCCTCGCAAGTCCCAGCTGCCCCGCAGTGTTGCCAACGGCCTCGGAGGCTGCGCGGGAGGCACGGGGCCTCGGGGCAAGCGGAGGACGCAGACGCCCCCGCCCAGGAAGGCGGTGGCCCCCCCAGCTGCTCAGGACGCCCCCAGCTGCTCGCCCCCCCCAGCTGCTCAGCCCCCCCAGCTGCTCGCACCCCCCAGCTGCTCAGCCCCCCCAGCTGCTCGCACCCCCCAGCTGCTCAGGACGCCCCCAGCTGCTCGGCACCCCCCAGCTGCTCAGGACGCCCCCAGCTGCTCGCCCCCCCCAGCTGCTCAGGACGCCCCCAGCTGCTCGGCACTCCCCAGCTGCTCGGCCCCCCAGCTGCTCGCCCTCCCAGCTGCTCAGCCCCCCCAGCTTGTCGCCCCCCCCAGCTGCTCAGGACGCCCCCAGCTCCTCGCACCCCCCAGCTGCTCAGGACGCCCCCAGCTGCTCGGCAACCCCCAGCTGCTCGGCCCCCCAGCTGCTCGCCCTCCCAGCTGCTCAGCCCCCCCAGCTGGTCGCCCCCCCCAGCTGCTCAGGACGCCCCCAGCTGCTCGCACCCCCCAGCTGCTCAGGACGCCCCCAGCTGCTCGGCACCCCCCAGCTGCTCGGCCCCCCAGCTGCTCGCCCTCCCAGCTGCTCAGCCCCCCCAGCTGGTCGCCCCCCCCAGCTGCTCAGGACGCCCCCAGCTGCTCGGCACCCCCCAGCTGCTCGGCCCCCCAGCTGCTCGCCCTCCCAGCTGCTCAGCCCCCCCAGCTGCTCGCCCCCCCCAGCTGCTCAGGACACCCCCAGCTCCTCGCACCCCCCAGCTGCTCAGGACGCCCCCAGCTGCTCGGCACCCCCCAGCTGCTCGGCCCCCCAGCTGCTCGCCCTCCCAGCTGCTCAGCCCCCCCAGCTGGTCGCCCCCCCCAGCTGCTCAGGACGCCCCCAGCTGCTCGCACCACCCAGCTGCTCAGGACGCCCCCAGCTGCTCGCACCCCCCAGCTGCTCAGGACGCCCCCAGCTGCTCGCCCCCCCCAGCTGCTCAGGACGCCCCCAGCTGCTCGGCCCCCCAGCTGCTCACCCTCCCAGCTGCTCAGCCCCCCCAGCTGCTCAGGATGACCCCAGCTGCTCGCCCCCCCAGCTGCTTGGCCCCCCCAGCTGCTCAGTCCCCCCAGCTGCTCGGCCCCCCCAGCTTTTCGGCACCCACTTCTCTGGAGCCTGCACACAGGGCGCCGCCGAGGGCTGGGGAGGCCCCAGGGCCCGGTGCTGTCTGTGGCCGGCCTGGCGCTCACCGCCTCGCCTGGTGCCCACGGCCACGCTGCCTCCGGAGCGGGGCAGCTTGCTCCTGAAGTCCCCGTGTCTGCCTCGGGGTGTAAGCTGACGGGTCATTGGGTCAGCTCCTCCGAGCAGGGGCCTGGGCACCTGAGAGCCTGCCCGAGGGGGTCCAGGAGCCCCAACCTGTCTCCAGCCCCCTCTCCCGACGCCTCCTACTTTTTGGTTTTTACCCAGGAGCAAAGGAGGGGACGGCTGTGGGCGGGGCCGTCCAGGTAGGGGGGCAGGGCGTTGTCTGTAGGGGGTCCACAGTTCACAGGTCAAAGGGAGGCCCAGGCCCAGGCCCTGCGCGCTCTCGCCTGTGGCCGTCCGCCCTCCTTGCGCCGCTCTCGCTGGTTTTCCTCTGCCACGTGGCCCCGCAAGTAAGCCTGGCGGTTTAGCACCCGTAGCCGTCAGTCAGCCGCTTCTTCCCTCTTCACCCTTCCTCTCCGCCTGGGAACTCTGATCTGTTATTTTCTCTCATTTCCCGTCCCTCCCTACCTGAATACATTACTGGCCTAACTAAAAAAAAAAACAAATAAAAAACCCAACCGAAAACACAACAAAACAATGTCTGTCTGCTTTTACTTTGTCCAGACAGAGGCGCCCATCCCCTGCCCTTGGCAGCTACTAATTGCACAAGGAATAGGAGACCCTCGGAATTGCAGCCCCTCCCCACTGGCGTGTCCCCGCTTTTCACCTGCAGGAATATGGGTGTCTCCGTTGTGCACCATGGTTTTGTTGTCTGGTTGGTTGGTTAGGTGGTTGGTTGGCTGATTGGTATGTTAGCTGGTTGGCTGGTTTGTTGGCTGGCTGGTGAGTAGCTGGTAGGTTGGCTGGCTAGTTAGGTGGTTGGTTGGTTGGTTAGTTAGTTGGTAGGTTGGCTGATTGGTAGGTTAGCTAGTTGGCTGGTTTGTTGGTTGACTAATTGGTTGGTTAGTTGATCGGTTGGTTGACTGGTTAGTTAGTTGGTAGGTTGTCTGGTTGGCCAGTTGGTTGGTTTTTTGGTTGGTCAGTTTGTTGGTTGGCTGATTGGTAGGTTAGCTGGTTAGCTAATTGGTTGGCTGGTTTGTTGGTTGGCTGGTTGAGTAGTTGGTAGGTTGGCTAATTGGTTGGTTGGTAGGTTGGCTTGTTGGCTGGTTGGTTGGCTGACTGGTTGGTTGGCTAATTGGTTGTCTGGTTTGTTGGTCGTTTGGTAGATTGACTGGTTGGTTAGTTGGTAGGTTGGTTGGCTGCCTGGTTAGTACGTTGGCTGGCTGGTTGGTTGGTTGGCTACTTGGTTGGTTGACTGTTTGGTAGGTTGGCTTGTTGGCTGGTTGTTTGGCTGGCTGGTTGGTTGGCTAATTGGTTGTCTGTTTAGTTGGTTGGTTGGTAGGTTGGTTGACTGCCTGGTTAGTAGGTTGGCTGGCCGGCTGGTTGTTTGATTGGCTAACTGGTTGGTTGATTGCTTGGTAGGTTGGCTGGTCAGCTGGTTGGTTGGCTGGCTGGCTGGTTGGTTGGTTGGCTGGTCATACTGGTTTCACCTCCTGGTGTTTACACATGGTATCAGGCTATGGCATCATTTGCCACCTGCAGTTTTCACTCCACACCGGGACTTGGAAATTGTCCCACGATCACACAGATCCACCCCAGCATCTCCTAAACTTGCCCCATCATCAGACTGATTGGATCCTTGTTAGAGTGCAGATCCCACACCCTCCCAGGGACTCAGGTGGCAGATATGAGCTGGCACCCGGGTGTCAGTTTTTAACAAACCCCCATTACTGGGGTCACCCTGTCCACTGGACAGGCCCCGATGGCTGTCTAGTGCCCTGGAAAGTGACTAGACCCCCTTTTCTTTACTCCTCGGGGCCTCTCCACTGAATACATGTTGGAATCGTCTGGGGGAACTTCAAAAAGATTCTCAGTCCTTGTTCTCACCCCCAGCCCCTCGTTCTGATTTCCTGTCCCAGGTGGGGCCCAGGCCTGATCTCCAAGTCCCCCCAGGTGAGTTGAATGCGATCAGGAGCAAGACCCCAGAGCCGCGTCAGTCCCCCAGACCTGCGGGGCGGACAGGCTGGGGTGAGCCCAGGACTTCGGGCACTGGCGAGCCCCCAGGTGGTCCGGGTGCAGCTCGGGTGGGGAGCCCGGCCCTGCACCTGCCCTTCCCCTCCTGACGGGGACACAGGTCCTTGGAGGCATCGTGGGCTCCCCGCAGCCTCAGGCGGTGGCCACGGCTGTGCGAGGCTGAGGTTCACAGTCATGCCGAGGGGCCCGGGGCGGCGACGTTTGCACTCTCACACTCACACACACACAGACACAGACATGCACACACACACGCGCACACGCCTGCGCCCTCCCTGGACCCGCCTTGTGGCCGCGGCTTCGGCTCCCACCCACCGTCCCTCCGGAAGGGAGGCTCTGGGGAGAGAAGCTGTAGGCAAGGCTGAGCCCCCCGCGGCGGCCCCCCGCCCCCGTGCCTCCTCCGCACAGGCCCTCCGGGTCTGCAGTGGGCCTCTGGGTCCCCAACCAGCCGAGCCCCCCAGGGCCTGTGGCTGCCACGCCAGAGCCTGGGCCTCCCTGAAAACGCCCCCCAGCCCTGCAGACCCCGGATCAGCTCAGGGATCCCCCCCATGCCGACTCAGGGTCCTGTGCACCCTGGAGTTTGAGAAACACCCCCAGGCGGGGTAAAGGGCAGGCAGCCGGGGGGCCGGCCCTGGACGGCTGCAGGGGCCCCAGTGGGAGAGCAGGGGCGCGTGTCTGGGGGCCCTGGTGGCGAGGTCGCCAGACCCCGAGGGCACCTCGTGCAGGAAGGACGGGAGCCGTCTGGCCGAGGGGGCAGCTGGGCTCCGGAGTGGGCAGGACCCCGTGTGGAGGGAGGAGCGGGGGCCCTCGCCAGCCAGCTCGGGGCTCACTGCCCTGTCCCTTCCCCCCACAGCGAGGAAGAGCCCGCTGTCAGCCCTGTCCTGGGATCACCACCAGGGGCCATTGAGGGGGCCACGGGCAGGGGGCCTGTCAGGACCCCAGCGGGCGCCCCCGTGTCTCGGGCGGCCGCGGGGACTTCCTTGTCTCGCAGCCCGCAGTGAGCACCAGGGAGGCGCGAGGAGGGCAGGCGGCGGCCTGCCCGGTTGACGGACTCGGCCAGATGCCCCTGCTGGTCCTGCGTGCCCTGCCTCAGCGTCCCCTGCGTGCAGTGGGGGAGGGGTGGAACGCGGCGGGTGCTGGCTGGCGCGCCCGGGAGGGGCCCCGAGAGCGGCTTGGCCGCGTGTGGAGTCGCAAGCGGGCCCTTCCCGGTGGAAACAGCAGGGAGTCGGCGTCACGCCGCGGTCGGGGCCAGCCCCCAGAGCTCACGTGGCGCACGACGGCCACGGGGCGGGGGAGGGCCTCGCCGCTGCCCCACCAGGACCGCGATCACGGCGACCGCTGCTCCCCGCCCCTGTGCGCCCCTTTACCCGGCACCGCAGTTTCAGGGGGGCAGGGCGGGGAGAGCAGGTGCAGCACAAGCGTCTCCGACAGGCTGGCTCTGCGCCCGGGCTGCGTCGGCCCAGGCGGCCCCAACCAGACAGGCCGGGCTGATTCCAGGATGGGTGGCCGCCAGGGCTGGGGCAGGAGACGCAGCGGGTGGCCAGGCTGCCAGGGCCGGGGCTCGGGGGCTGGTGCTGCTGCAGGGAGTGCCAAGGACAGGCGGGGCGGGGGCGGCGGGGTCTTCCCCCAGCCCTCTGCGCAGCCCTGCGCATGCTCAGGCCCCTCTCCACCCCGTCTCCCCACCCCGGGAGCTTGCGGGCAGGCGGGCAGGTGGACAG
The DNA here is from genome assembly GCF_030445035.2 of Dasypus novemcinctus. Lineage (NCBI taxonomy): Eukaryota > Metazoa > Chordata > Mammalia > Cingulata > Dasypodidae > Dasypus > Dasypus novemcinctus. The sequence continues at coordinate 66,146,656 of NC_080696.1, read as the reverse complement.
GCCCCCTGCCGGGCCGGGTGCGGAGCAGGGAGCTGATGGGGGGAGCAGGGCGAGAGGCAGGGTGCCCAACCCTGCAAGGAGGGACGCCCCGACCTGGATGGCCACACCCCTCGTTCCGGGGACGGAGACCCCTGGCTGCCAGGTGGGGAGGGAGCCGCCAGCCCCGCGCTGCCGTGGACCCCCAGGCTGCACCGCGGCCCCGCCAGACTCTGGGTGGCTGGTGGCCGGGGAGCGCCAGCGCGGGCACCGTCCTTGGGGAAGGGGCAGCGCCTGGGGCAGGGCTGGCAGGGGCCGCGCGTGGGCTCCTGCAGGGGGTGCCCTCAGCCCTGAGCCCTGCCCTCCAGCTCTGAGCTAACGTGGCTCTCTCCAGGGCACGGGGACCACGACCTCGGCCCGTGTCCTGCCCTCCCTTCCCGGGCGGCTCAGCTGGAGTGGCCCTGCCCGCCTCCTGCCCGCCTGCCGGTCAGTCACTCGGAACCCAGGCCAGGCCTGGCAAGCCGGAGGCGGGCGAGCGTCTCCTGGGCCCAGCCACCCTCTGGCGTCCCTTTGTCCTCTCTGCCCGGCAGAGCCTCGGCTGCCAGATGGACGTGTGATGGCGCCACAGCGCAAGCGGCCGCCCCGCCTCCTCGCAGCCTGTCTCGCTGTGCTGGACCCTCGCCTCCGCAGCCCAGCAAGGGGGCTCGGGGCTACCCCGCTGTGCCCCTGGAAGGGCTCAGGGGGGGTGCCCCAGCGCATGTGACCTGCATGGACCCCAGCTGCCCATGGGGGCCGTCCCTGACGCCGGCGGAAGGAAACGTGCTCCCGAGGCTGCAGGCTCTGCCTGGCTTCCTCCTGGCGGCCTGGTGGAGCGACGGCACCTTGCTTTGGGGGGTGGGCACGCACGCGTGTGTGCCCTGTGTATGCGTGAGCATGTGTGCACACATGCTGTCATGTGTGTGCAGATATGCACAGATGTGTGAACAAGTGTGTGCACATGCATGCAAGTGCCTCACACGTGACGGCGGACTTCCCTGCCTCTGACTTCTCCACGCATACGCGTGTGCACAGTCCTGAGCGGCCGGGACCTGGAGTCTGGGTGGCGTGGGCTGCAGGCCTGGCTCGGCCTCGGGCTCCACATCTGATCTGTGGTTTCTGGCTTGCCATTCCTTGTGCCCTCTTTTATCCAGGAGATTCCGTCCCTGTCCCCTGGCCCTCTAGGCTTGGGTTCCAGCCTCTGCTGAGAGCAGGACCCTGTGCCAGGCCTGTGCCAGCCCCGGCCTCCCTCCAGCTCCTCTGGGCAAAGGGTTAGAGGACCCCCCACGGGCCCCGCTCTGCAGAGCAGGTGGCAGCCCCCAACCCACTGCTCACCCCCGACGTGCAGGCAAGGCTGAGAAGGAAGCGAGCACCTGCCTGCCGCGGCGCCTGGCTCCTGGCTGGAGGCCCCCTGGAAAGAAGGCTTGCGTCCCCACCTGTCCACACGTGTCCCCACCTGTGCCCACCTCTGGGATGAGCGGACCCCCCTGTGGGGGGCAGGAGCCACATTCCCTGTGCAGCCAGCACCGCCCAGCACATCCCAGGTGGTGGGAGGACACTGGTGGCGGCCCCAGTCCTCCCACCTGGTGCCCGTCACGGGGCCAGGGAGGGCTCAGAGGACACCTGCACATCAGTCACCTTTCCCAAAAGGCATAGAGATGAGCACTGGCCACGAAACCTGCATCCTGCTTCTTTAAGTGCTCACCTGAGCCGCCGAGACCCCCGTGGCGCCTTCCCCAGATGCCTGTCAGAAGGCACCGTCTGTGGACAGAGAGGGCTGCGCTCGGTGGCCGAGAGCCAGGACTCCAGCCAGGCACGTGGGCGTGCAGCCTGCCCCCCGCCCGCCCACAGTGGGATCGAGGAGGGTGGGGCGGGCCCCCAGCGAGTGCCCTGGAGCTCTTCAGGCCCCCACGGCGCCCACGCAGGACCCGACTTCACGGGGCCACCCTGGGGGGCGCAGCGAGGCTGCCGGCTGGGTGCAGACCCCAGCTCCGCCTCCGCTGGCTGAACGGCCCTGGGCGGTCTCGGGTCTGTCTGAGCCCTCGGCCCCACCTGCACGGCCCCCGGGCCCGGGGCGATGGCACGAGGGGACGTGAGCAGAGCGCCCGGCGAGGGCTGGAGGGGAGGGTCCGCCATCAGCAGTGGCCGAGGCCCTGGGTGGTCTGGTGGGGATGCGGACGGGCACACAGCCAGGCCACACGGGCCAAACTGGCAGCGCAGAGGAAGGACTTGTGCAGACCGAGCAGGAAGGCTTCAGAGAGGAGGTGGCCTTAGGCTCGGCCCTGAGCAAACAAATCCTTTTTTTAGGAGGTACCGGGGATTGAACCCAGGACCTTGTCTGTGGGAAGCAGGCGCTCAACCACTGACTACCCCCACTCCCCAGCAAGTCCATTTTGATTAATGGAGAAGGGGGTGCGTCCGGGCAGCAGGGGGCCCTGGAGAGCCGCCCCTCCTCGGCCCTGGCGGCCGCTCTCCTTGGTGCTGAAAGCCGTGGGGCGGGGTTAGGGTCAGGTGGTGCGGTCGTCAGGGTTCTTTCGGAAAACAGAACCAACAGGAGATACGAGGAAATACTGTGGGATGTTAAAAGAGTCTCCACGTGACCGTGGGGACGCGCAAGTCCAGGTTCCGCAGGCAAGTGTGACCTTGGCCTCCAGGGAAAGTCCATGAAGGTCCTTGATGAGTTTCCGGGAGACGTCGGCTGTCCAAAGGCGAGCTGGAAACTCTCTCCGAATGCTGCAGCCACTTCCCCTTTTAAGGCATTCAAGTGATTGGATAAAGAATCACTCGTGGCTGAGGGTGATCTCCCTGGTTGATGTAGCTGTAACCAGCCATCTATGCATAAGCTCACTGGTGACCAAAGCACATAAATGCCCTTGTATTACAGTTAGTCCAGTGCGTGCTTGACCAGACAACTGGGCACAATTGGCCTAACCGTCACAGGTGGGGCCCCACCTGCGCTGCCGACCCTTCCACACACGCCCGCTGCCCCCAGGCTCACCACGCAGACCTCCTGGGCCCATGTCTCTCTGCCACGCCGTGGGCTGGACTCAGCTCACCTGCACACCGAGGCGCGCCCGCATGGCCACACACAGAAGGACGCGGCTTTCGTTCTTCCATGCGTGTCTGAGCTGCCCGGGGGGCTGAGGCAGAGCGGGGGGCCGGGCTGGTCTCAGAGTCACGGGGGCTGCTTGTGCGGGCAGCCTGGTGGCCCAGCCCGGGACAGGCTCCACGCGGTTCAGGCAGCTGCCTCTGGGCCCGCGCTGCTCGCGCTCGCGGGGAGGTGGGCGTTCCCAGGGAGGCCCCGGGCATGGATCTGACCGGCCGTTCTCACTGGACAGCCTGACTCCAAAACGCTGGGTGCTTCGTGAGCGAGCAAATCCTGCCCCTCCGAAAGCCACTGCCCGAGAGGCTGTTTCCCTCAATTTCCGCCTGGCAGCCGAGCGGCATCAAACTGCCCCCCTCCTGGCGACTGTCAGACCCCATCGAGCAGGCCCGCAGCCGGGCAGGGCTCCCGGCAGAACCGGCGTGGGGCAGGGGAGGGACTCCGGGGCGTATTCCCCGGCCCCGGCCAGCGACCGTCTGTCTCCTGAAATCAGGCGAAAAGGCTCTTCCCAGCGTGTGCCCCAGGACAGTCCACAGCCAAGGACACGGCTGCACTGCTGCCCAGAGCACCGCTCCCTGCGGGGTGCACCTGCCGGGGGGCCAGCGGAAGGGGCTCGACCGGGACAGCTCCGCCCCGCCGGCCCGCCGAGGCCACAGCCCGCGCCCCTAGGAGCTCTCAGCTCACAGATGGCGGAGAGGACCGGTCACAGCCCTGCTCTGGCGAGCGAAGAGCGCAGCTACCAAGTTCACTTCCCACGTTCAAGCGCAGGCGGGTGGCGGGAGCGATGCGCCGGCCTCGCGGCCCCGCGGAGCCACTGCTGGAGCCCACGGACACGGGTTGGGAAGGGACCCGGCACCGCTCAGCGTCCCCAGACACCAGGGCGCTGGGGACGGTTCCCCCGGGCTGGACCGCCTCACTCCCCAGGCCGTTTTGGGGCCACCCCTGGCGGCTGTAGCCCTCATCCTGCCACGTGGGCCCCTCTGTCACCTCCATTTCACAGATAGGGAAACTGAGGCCCAGAGAGGTGAGGCCACGTGCCCAGGTCACCCCACTGGACCCCTGGTGCCACTCCGTCTTGGGCGGCACTGGGGCCTCGGCGTGCAGGCGGAGAGGCAGCGAGCAGTCCAAGGCCACCTTGGGCTGGGAACTTTCTGGAAGTCGCCTTTGGGGGTGTTGGGGAACTTTCTGGAAGTCACCTTGTGGGGGGTGTTGGGCTGCGGGGGGTCCGTGCGTGGGCGCAAGCACAGCTGCAGCAGCCTCGTCTGCTACGCCTCATGGAAGGACCCTGCTTTACAAACCCGTGAGGCGGCCCCCAGGCAGGTAAGGGGCCCCGCAGCCCCCGGACCCCCGGGTCTGGGTGTAAGTGCTGGGGACCCCTCCCCTGGGACCGTCCCTCCCCCGGGCTCGCCGCCTGAAGGTCCACTTCGGAAGCCCCCAAGTGAGCAGGACGGTTCCCAGGCCCGGCCCTGCCCCGGCCCACAGCAGGTGCTCGATGGGGCCTGGGGCTCTGAATAAATGAACGGTGATGCTGCCATGGAAACGGAAGCGCCAGCCGGGCAGAGCGCGGGGCTGAACCCGCAGCAGGAGGCCCGTGTGACGGGGACGGCATCCTGCCGGGCCGGGTTGCCGGGCTGTGGGGGACTTGTGCACCGGGCCCCCGCCGGGGCCACCCGGTCCCACTGCCTCCAGCAGGTCTGGCACGGCAGGAATTCCCCTGCTCAAAACTCGCTCGTCACCACCACCATCCAGCCTCACTCCTCCAGGCAGTCCTCCCTGACCACCCCCACCCCAGGAAGGGGTCCTGCCGTGAGCCCCGGCGTGGACACTGGGGCAAGCCCCCCACTCCCCGCCGGCCGCGAGCCTCGGGCAGGCGCGTTTCCCGGCCCTGGCCCCGGGGCCACTAGCACGTGCAGGTGTGTGCTGTGCGGACCAAGGAAGGGGTCAGCGTGGGGGGACGTGTGGCGTCTCTCCCAGGTCCGGGACCCCGGCCCCCTGAGACAGCACACCCAGCCAAGTCCTGCGCATCAGAGCCTGGGTACCCCTTCATGGGGGGATGTGGGACAAACGCCATCGCCAGGAGACGGGGGCTGCGCCCAGCTCTGACTCTGCTCCCTTGGGTCCAAGAGTCGCCGCGCGAGCGTGAGGCGGGGGAGCCGGGGAGCGGCTCTGCACAGTGAGGCCGCCCCCCGGCTGCGTTTGCAGGGACCCCCGCCTGCAGGGCCGGGGGCAGCCTCGGAGGGGGGGACGCGCGGCCCAGAGGCACGGCCTCCAGCAGGGCCCGTCCCGACTCTGGCACCGCCCCCCTCTCTCCAGGTTCCCTGTAGAGTTGTGAATTCTCAACGCCCCCCCCTCGGCCTGGGACGAGACCTCACTCCCCGTCAAGGCTTCCTCTAGCCCCCCCAGCCCCCAAGCTGCCTTTGGGGAGAGGCCGCAGGCCCTGGTGGGACGGGGCTACCGTTTATTAGGGCCGTGTTACTGCGTTCCTCCATTTTCCCTGCTATACGAGGCCTGGGGGGACCGGGTGGCGGTGGGCTGGTGTCCCCAGAGCCCGGGGAAGGGGCGCCTGGCCTCTGGCCCCCGGCCCAGGTCCCCGGGTGACTGCGCCGCAGGTGGCTGGCAGAGGGGCTTGGCGCAGGGCCTGCAGCTCGGCTGGCCTGCGGCCTGGGAGAGTCAGCGCTTTTCTCTTCAAGCAGCTCTGACCTGCCGAGCAAAGAAAAGCGAGAGCAGGCTGCGTGTCCGAGCAGCGTCCCCCACAGCAGCCCCGGGGGGCTGGAGCCTCTGATGCCCACCTGGGCGCTGCCAGGGGTCCCGTGGGTGCCTCCGCTGAGCCTGGGGGCCGGGCCGGGCCATGTCCCCACACGCTTCAACGCTTCCCTTTCTAAAGGCAGCTGGCCTCGCATCCAGACAGCCGAGAAGGACACAAAATCACCCGGGACGGCCGCCCGCCCCATCCACGACTCCCCCCCTCCCCGGACCACCCAGCTCAGCGGCTTCTCAGAAGTCTGCAGGCAGCCCAGAGGGCAGCCAGCCCAGGACCCGGGCCTGCAGGTGCACCCGTCCCCGAGCTCGCAGGACCCCTGCCCCCTGCACCCCTGCCATCCTGCCACCCCTGCACCCTGAGCCCCTCCTTCCCCTGCAGAGTCCTTGGCGCGGCTGTGCCCAGTTCATTGCCAGCTCGTCACACGGGGGAATGCGGGCCGTGCGGGGCAAGAGGCCAGCCTGGGGAGCTGGGAAGGGGCTGGCGTGGGTGCGCGGCCTCTGCCGCCTGTGCTCGGGGCCCAAGGGCCTGGCTGCTCCCCGTGGGGCCCGGAGGCTGTCCTGAGCCGCTGCCTCTCCCCCTGCCCAGGGCTGGACGCTCACCTCACTTTCACAATCTGCCAGGCTCGTTTCCAGCCGTTCTGCAGAAGAGGAGCCTGCGGTCAAGCAGAAGACGAGCCTGCGGTCAAGCAGAAGACGAGCCTGGGGTCACAGGCTCCAGGTGACCAGACCCTGGGAGTGGGGCCAGGACCAGCCAGGTGTGCAGCCCTCAGCCCCCTGCCGCCCGCTCCCTCCGCACAGCCTCCATCTGCGCCTCTGCTCACACCAGCCTGTCCCTGGAAGGTCCCCCTCCTGCCCCCGTCGAAGCCCCAACGGCCTCGCCCCTCCCAGCCCTCCCTTCACTGCTGAACCCTGGGGGGGGCTGCCCCGCGCAAGGCCGAGCGTGGCCTGAGGAAGGGGGCGGCGCGGGGGAGGGTGGGCCGGGGGGCGCCGAGGCGGCCCCAGCCCTGGCCCTGGACAGAAGCCCTGCCCCACCCCTCGGGGCCCGGCAGGGGCGCCCCGCCCCCTCCTGAGAGCCCCTCGAGGCTTCCTGGACATCCTGCCAGGGAAGTCCCTGAGTGGGAACCCCAGACACCCTCACCCGTGGTGAGCCCCCCGGCTGCCCGGTGACAGGCTCGTGGCCGCACTGGGCCGAGGGGCCTCGCTCCCGTGCTGGAGCCTCCGGGGTGAGCCGGCAAGAGGGGTAAAATCCAGCTCCAAGGCTCTTGTTCTCGTGAGCTCTCGTCCAAGACACGCTGCCGGGAGCAGCAGCTCCTGAAGGCGAGGGACCGCGCACCTGGGGGTGGGCCGGGGGTGGGAGCGGCTGAGGGTGCCCCGGGTGGCCTTGTGGGGCAGAGGGCACGGCCTGCAGGTGCCCAACAGGTGCTGCTGTGCTCAGCTGAGCCTCCTGGCGGACACCTGGGCACCCTCATTATGCAAGGGAGGGGGGAAGGGAGGAGGGGAGGGGAGGGGGAGGAGGAAAGGGGGAGGGGGGAAGGGGAAGGGGAGGGGAGGGGAGGGGAGGGAGCTGGTGCACCGTGGGGACGGCTCCTGGCACCTGGGGCAGGGGTCTCTCCTCCGGCTCCGGAATCTTCTGCTTGAACTGAAGCCCAGCTCAGCCGTTCCAAGGCCATGTGACCTGAGACAGGTCACCCTGCCTGAGCCTCAGTTTCCTGTGCTGTCGAGTGGGGCTAATAATAATAACAATAGTGCAAGTGAGAGGCCCCGTGGAGCCGGGGCGAGGGCACGGGCCTCTGGCCAGGACACCTGACGCCTCTCACAGGCTGGGCCTCTCCAGCCGGGCTGTCACCTTGTGGTCTCCAAAATGACTCCTCAAGACCTTCATCTTTTTTGTTTCATGTTTCTAGGAATTTGTCCATTTCCTCTGAATTGTCATTTTTGTTGGAATATAGTTTTTCAAAGTATCCTCTTATGATAGTCTTTATTTCTGTGGGGTCAGTGGTGATATCTCCTTTCTCATTTCTTATTTTGTGTAATTGCATCTTTTCTCTTTTTTCCTTTGTTAATCTAGCTAAGGGTTTGTCAATTTTATTGATCTTCTCAAAGAACCAGCTCTTGGTTTTGTTTATCTTTTCAAGTGCTTTCTTATTTTCTATTTCATTTAGTTCTGCTCTTATCTTTGTTCTTTCTTTCTTCTTCCTGTGGGATTACTTTGTTGTTTTTTTACTAATTCCTCCAAATGTGCAGTTAGTTCTTCAATTTTTGCTCTTTCTTCTTTTTTGATGTATGAATTTATGGCTATAAATTTCCCTCTCAGTACTACTTTTGCTGCATCCCATAAGTTTTGGTATGTTATCATTTTCATTAGTTTCAAGGTAGTTATTAATTTCCTTTGAGATTTCCTCTTTGACCCACTGTTTTTCTAAGAGTGTACTGTTTAATATCCATATCTTGGTGTGAAATCTGGGTCTCTGGCCCTTGCAGATTTCCAGCTTCACTCCATTGTGGTCAGAAAAATTATTTTGTATGATTTCGATCTTTCTGAATTCATTGAGCCTTTCTTTGTGGCCTAGCATATGGTCTATCTTGGAGAATGATCCATGTGCACTTGAGAAGAATGTATATCCTGCTGTAATTGGGTGTAATGATCTGTATATGTCTATTAGGTCCAGCTCCTCTAATATACTGTTCAAAATTTTTGTTTCTTTACTGATTTTCTTTTGAGATGTTCTGTCCAAAGTTGGTAGTGGTCTCTTAAAGTCTCCCACTATAATTGTAGAGGAATCTATTCTTTCACTTAGTTTTTCCAGTGTTTGCCTCACGTATTTGGAGGTGCCCTTGTTAAAAGCATGAATATTTATGATTGTTCGTTCTTCTTGAAAGATTATCCCTTTCACTAATATGTAGTATCCTTTTTTGTCTCTCACAATTGTTTCACATTTAAAGTCTATTTTGTCTGATATTAATATAGCTACTCCTGCCTGTTTTTGGCTATTGTTTGCCTGTAAAATTGTTTTCCAGCCATTCACTTACAATTCCCTTGAATCCCTGGGTCTAAGATGTGTTTCTTGTAGACAGCATATAGATGGGTCATATTTCCTTATCCAATCTCCCAGTCTGATCTTTGACAGGTGAGTTTAATCCATCATGTTTCACATGTGGTTTTACTGTTATACAGTCACATGATACATTTTTAATTGTCTTTTTTAAAAAAGATACATGCATCACAAAAAAGGTTACATATAAAAGGGGAGGCGGACTTGGCCCAATGGAATGGGCGCCCGCCTACCACATGGGAGGTCCGCGGTTCAAACCCCGGGCCTCCTGACCCGTGTAATGAGCTGGCCTACACGCAGTGCTGATGCATGCAAGGAGTGCCCTGCCACGCAGGGGTGTCCCCCTGTAGGGGAGCCCCACGTGCAAGGAGTGCACCCCGTAAGGAGAGCCGCCCAGCATGAAAGAAAGTGCCGCCTGCGAAGGAATGGCGAAGCACACATGGAGAGCTGACACAACAAGATGATGCAACAAAAAGAAACACAGATGTCCGGCGCCCCTAATAAGGATGGAAGAGGTCACAGAGGAACACGCAGCAAATGGACACAAAGAGCAGAAAACTGGGGGCGGGGGGAGGGGAGAGATAAATAAATCTTAAAAAATATATGTATATATAAAAGGTTCCCACCCCCTCTCCACCCCCCACTCTGCCCACATCAATAGCCTGTTTTGTCGGCGCGGCCCACCCACCGCATTTGGGGACCTTGGTCTTTAAGACACGCACGTGCCGCCCCCACCCCATGGCCACCTGGAAGGCCAGCGGGGCCTCCGGGCGAGCAGCCGGGGTGGGCACTGCTGGGCTGAGGGACCCGGGGCTTGGCCCCTGGGCCCGCCCTCTGTCCCATCACCCCTTGGCAGGGGGCCCCTCAGTCACGGGCACCTGTCACCAGATGAGGACGCTAAAGACCCCCCTCAGAGCTGGTCTCGGTGGAGATTCTCAGGATTTCTGAAAACAGCCTCCTGTGCCGACTGCGGGAACCTGCCGAGCGGCCGCCCGTCCAGGTCCGCGCACTCAGGCGGGGCGGAGCTCCCAGGGGTGCCGAGCTCCCACCTGCCCAGCTGCCGCCCTCACAGCGCTTGGTGGCAACTGCACAGTACTGGGGGGACGTGGCGCTGGGAACGCAGCTTCGTGGAGGAGAATCTCCTCTAGGGCTCTCCAAGGAAACGGCTCGGGCGAAATTCCTGGGGTCCAGAGACGGCTCCTCTGAGCAGAGGGCGACGTGCACCTGCCACCCCCGCGCGCCTCCCAGGACACAGCTGCCCTGCCCACGCTGCAGGTGACCAGGACCCTGCCGCAGGGCTCAGAGCCGGACGGGGAGGGGCCAGGTGGGAGGAGGGCCCCTCACGAAGCCCACGTGGCGCTCGGGTGCCCGGGGCTGCCTTCTCCGGCCCCCTGCGCGTCGCCCCAGGCCAGGCGGCCCTCGCTGCTGCCCCGGCCCGTCCTCACTGCGCCCTCCAGCTGGCGGCTGACCCTCTCTGCGCTGCACCTTCCCCGCGCTGGGGGGGGGGCCTGGTGCCGGCGCCGCGAGCAGCGATGCACGGAGCCACGGCGGCAATTATTAGCATGTCTTATTAATTATTAATGCAGCAACGCAATTAATACGACGCCATATTAATAATTCACGTCCCGGGGCTCCGCTCAGTGGAGGCTTGGCAGGCCCGTGTCAGACCAGGGAGTGCCCACGTCGACGGAAACTTCTGGGTTAACATCCCCATTCCAAGCCGTGCCCAGGAACCATTAGCAAGCAAACGTTTTAATTAACTGGCTGAGACTCATAAATTAATTGTCCTCGTCCCCCGGCTCGAGGGCTCGTCGGACGTGCCCGATCTGGGCTCGCCTGGTGAGACGCACTCTCAGCGATGCAGGGACGTGGAGAGAAGCCCCCAGGGGGCTGGGGGCTCCCGAGCTTGGGCCTCACCGGGTAGGGGCCCCGGGGGATGCCACCCCACGGGGCCAGGGGCATGTGGGCATGGGGAGCGCCCCGCTTCCATGTCCTGGGCGCTGAGATGGCAGGCGGCCCCTCCGGGCGGGCCTCACAGGGGCAGGAGGAAGCCGCGTTCCAGGGCCTGGGTGGGGCGGGTGCCCCCGGGCCCCTCCCTGACAAGGGGTCTCTTCCCACCCAATTCGGGAAGGGGAGCTGCTGGCCTCAGACGTGCCCGGCCCCTGCGAGCTCCCGGGCAGTGGCCGTCCTGCTGCTGTGGTATGGCCTTGTGGGGTTAGACACCTCGTGGCCACAGCGACGCAGCCTTGGCCGAGAGGAGGTCTGGGACGGGGGGCGCCCGGCGCCCGGGTGGGCAGGGGCTGCTCGGGGCCCAAGGCCATTCTCCAGTGGTGAGAACAGGGGAAGGGGCTGGGGGGTGTCCTGGCCCCTCGGTCCAGCGCCCACGATTCAGTCTGCGTGAGATGGGGCGGGGGTGGGGGGTGGGCTGGACTGGGCCTGCAGTTCGAGGTCCCTTGGTCCCTTGCACCCCTGGGGGGTGAGAGTAGGGGTGGGCCAACTCTGCTGCCCTCCGGGGGGTGAGGACAGCCTTGGGGACATTGGGGACGCCCCCAAGGCCCAGCACCAGGGCTCGGCTGGAGTCTATTCACCCCAAGGCCAGATGCGGCGTGGGATGGCCGAGGACCCCGCGGAGGCCACAGGCGGCGCGAGTCCACGACGTGAGGTCCCAGCCCTGCCCTGCGGCCCCGGCCTCTGTCCGCGTCGACCCCGCCTCAGCCGCCTCCGGCGTCACTCCACACTCTGGCCTGGCCGCCTCCTGGCCACCCTTGCCGAGCGCAGGGGACGGGCTCTGGCCTGCACCGATGAGCCGGACGTGCCTGGGCTGGAGTCGAGTTGCGGCCGACGGACGAGAGGGGTAAGTGCGCGGTGGGTCCAGGAGCTGGGACGCCCCGGCCGCGCCCGCTGGGCCCTGCCCTCTCACCTCTGTGGCCACGCCGTGGACGAGGCGGGAGCCTGGCGGGCGATTCCTGGCCGGGGGTGGGAGGCTCCTGCACGCTCCAGCGTTGGGGGCGTGTGGCCGAGTGTGCATGTGAGTGTGTGCATGGGCGTGTATGAGCAGGTACTGTGTGTGAGGTTGTTTGTGTAGGAGCATGTATGTGTGCGAGCACATGTGAGTGGGTGTGAATATTGTATGTGGGTGTGTTGTAGGTACAGCTATGTGTTGGTGTATGAATGAGTGTAAGTGACTGCGAGTGTGGGCATGTGTGTGTGAGTATATGTAAGCATGTGTGTGAGCATGAGTGTGAGTGTGTAAGTGTGTGTGAGTATGGGTGTGAATGTGTGCGCACATGTGAGTGTGCATAGGCATGGGTGTGAGTGTGTAAGTGTGAGTGTGAACAAGCATGCAAGTGTGAGTATGGGTGCTAGCATGTGCGTGTGCACACAGCTGTGTGCAGGCACGGGTATGTAAGAGTGAGTGTGCGCATGTGTGAGTGTGGGTGCGAGCGTGTGCGTGTGCGCACAGATGTGTATGGGCATGGGTATGGGTGTGTACGCATGAGTGTGAACGAGTGTGCCAGTGTGTGAGTATGGGTGCGAGTGTGCGTGTGCACACAGGTGTGTGTAGGCATGGGTGTGAGTGTGTAGGCGTGAGTGTGTGTGTGAGAACATGTGAGTGTGAGCATGAGTGTGTGCAGGGTGGCACGCTGGGTGGCTGGAGCCTGCCCCAGCAGGGAGCTTCGCACCAATAGGCGCCCACGCAGGCGGCCCGGCTGACCCCGCTCCCGCCGCGGCGCTGGGTGACCGGCGGCCAGCTGCTCCCGGCAGGAGGCCCCGCACCGGGGGTGTTCCACGACCAGGGGGACAAAGGATGGTCTGGGGGCTGGAGCCTTCCCCAGCCCCTCCGCGCTGTCCAGAGCCCCCCATGGGCCCGCGGCCCCAGCCCTAGCCGACCCGTCTCCAGCCAGGGCCGCCCCCGCCCCACCTTGAGGCCTGTCTCCTGCCCGTCAGGGACGAGGCAGCCCCGTGTGGGGTGGCAGCGGGGTCCCCCTGGCCCACCGCTGGCCCCAGAGGCCCTTCACAGCAGGAGGGGGCTCCCTGGGGGGGCTCGTTCCAATGTGGCGACGGCAGAGGCTCCTCCCCCAGGACAGTGTGGCTTGCAGGGTGGACTGACCCCAAATGGCCGGCGCCCCTGCCCCACCCACCCAGAGAGGCTGCCCTGGGGTCCAGAGGCTGAGTGAGGGCAGGTGCGGGAGCCCCTCCCCAGCCCAGGCAGCCCCTGGCTGAGGGACCCCAGGTCTGGGGGACGAGGGCTCGGGCCGGCACAGCTGGGGCACCCCCACCCTCGTGTCTGCCGAGTGTGTGGAGAACAGAACCCCTCCCTGGGCACCGCCTGGGCCCCCAGGACAGGAGCCAGTGCCCCAGGACAGGAGCCAGCGCCCCGAGAGCCCCGCTCCCGTTGGATGTGTGGCCGCCCCAGGACAACCGCCAGAGCCAGAAACACCTAGAAACGGCCGAGGAAAGGCCGCTGGGGAGAAGGAAGAGCCAAGCAAGCCCAGTAACTCCCGCGTGGCCTCGTCCTGAAGAGCGCGTGGCTGCAGGTCGGATACGTGTGCGCGTGACGGGGACACTCGGCAAAAAAGAAGGGACGAGCAGACTTCTCGCTTCACCCCCTGCCCTCCGCCACTTAGGTTTAAAACATGCCAATGACGTGACCGGCTCGTGTCGGCTTCGGGGGGCCTCCAGCCCGCCCGTGTACAAAGTTGCAAGCGTGCGCTCCTCGTTGCCAGCATTTGGCATCCTGACATTTCCATTTTTGCTGATTTTCAGAAATAAAGGAAGGGAGCCCGGCCTCCCCCTGGCGCTGTGCCAAGATGGCGGATCTGCGCAGGCTGACCCTCAGTCGCAGGTGGCCCCACCCTGCCACGGACGGGACCGCTCTGGGTGAGAATGTCCACACTGGGCAAGCTAGAGGCTCCTGGGGCCCCGCTGTGCAGCCTCGGCTTCTGCGGGCCGCTGGCCTGCGCCCTGTTGGGAACAGTGCCCTGGTTTTCCTGGAGGGCCTGCGGTCCTGGTGGGTGACCTCACGGCCAGCAGGTGGTGGGGGGACCAGGCCTGCCCATGGACTCTGACCCGAAGCCCTGCCCGGAGCACGCTGGATCTCCACGTGAGACCCCCCCCCCCGGGTGGCTGCAACGACTGCCCACCCGCCCGGAGCTGCTGGGGACCACCCGGGAGGGGCAGCCTCCGCGCGAAGCCCGCAGAAGGCCGGGCGCGGAGACGAGCGGATCCTGAGGGCAGGGCTCGGGGGCGTGGGTCCAGCCCCGAAAGGCTCTGCGCGTGGCGCTCTCAGCCACGGGGGCAGGCGGTGCCACCGGAGTCGGCTCATCTTCCTGGCAGCCGCAAGAGGCTGGCTGAGGCGGTGTCCACGTGGAGAACTCAAGCTGAGGGAGCAAGTCCTGCGACGTGGCCCTGTCCTCATGGCGCGGCCCCGTCCTCGTGACACAGCCCCATCCTCGTGACACGGCCCTGTCCTGGCAAAGAGAGAATGTAGCCCTGTCCTTGTGACGCAGCCCTGTCCTCGTGATGCAATCCCTTGCAGCCTGCACCTGACGGATCCCACGGCACCTTCTGCCGGGACCCAGCTCTCCAGACTCCTCAAACGTCCAGCACAGGAGAGCGAGCCAGGCACACCAGGACACGCTGCCGGGCAGTGAAAAGCCACCAACGCTCAGCAACACGGAGCTTCTCCAGATGACGTTGGGAGAAAGAGACCGGATGCACAGGCCATGTGCTGTGTGACTCGATTTACAGAATGTTCTAGGAAGGCAGAGCTAAGCCGGGGGCGGAAAGCCGTTTGCGGTTTGCTGGGGTTGGGGTCGGGGCAGAAGGACGGACGTCCCTGGACGGATGGAAACGCTCCACGTCTTGGTGGGATGGTGGTGACGTGGGTGTGTACGTTTGTTAAAACTCAAACTTTACACTTGAAACGTGTGCATTTTATTGTGTGTAAATTATACACCAGTGAAGTTGACCTTAAAAGAAAAGAACTCGGGAGCCAGCTGAAGGGGCCGTTGGCCGAGGACAGGACAATCCGAGCCTCTAAGCCAGTAGGAGCCGCGGCTGACTTAAACACCAAATACGTTAAACGCACGCGCTCACGACGCCATTGAGTTAAGTGAACAGGCCGCTCAGGGGGGTTCCAGAAAAGTGGTAAGTAAGGGAGGGTGCCGAGCTTTACCCCGTCTCCCCTTCACGAGCTGCATCGGCCGAGGAACCGAACAGCAGAGGATGGCAAGTGTCTCCTCACAAACAAATGGCAATAGACGGGCAGAATTCGAACGTCGCCTCTTGGCGCCCGCGCGGCGTCCACGGATCCGGCGCTGAGCACCGTGGCTGCTCTGGTCACAGGAGCGCCGCCCCCAGGCCTGGGCCCCCCGTCGCACACACAGGACAGTGCCCAGAACCTGTGTCGGGGGAGGCCTCTGGACTCAGCTGCCGCGTGCAGGAGCCCAGAAGACGCAGAACCCCTGGCTGCGCAGCCGGCAGGTGCAGGCTGCGCGACGCACGGCAGGTGGGGGCTGCTGGGTGGGTGGCAGAGGCCCCTTCTCGGCCTTTCACGCGGGGCACGGCCCCTCTGCCCTGCAGGGCTACTCCGGCTCTGCGTCTCGTTCTGCAACAATCCCCGCCCGCCGCCCCGCGCTCGGCGTGCCGCCCGCCGCCCACTGCCCAGCGCTCAGCCCGCAGCCCGGTGCTCGGCCCACCGCCCAGCCCTCACCTGCCGCCCGGCACTCAGCCCCCTGCCCCGCGCTCAGCCCGCCTCCCGCCACCCTGTGCTCGGCCCACCACTGCGCAGTAAGTGGGGTCTGGGGGCAGGGGTTACGTGGCGAGATCAGCATCTCCACGGTCTGGGGAACCCTGATGGGCCGCCCTGCTCTCCGCCTCCCCATCTGCGAAGTGAAAGTAAGAGGACCTGCCGCGCGGGGGGAGGGGGGAGGAAAGGATTCGCCACGTGGACTTAGAGCATCGCGGGGCGCTGGCGGGTCCCCGTTTGTTATATGAATGAACGAGCCACAGAGCGAGTGAGTGAGGCAGGCCTGCACTTGCGCCGCCCCCGCTCTGGTCCCGGCCCCACGGGCTCGAGCAGGGCTCAGCGGCCTGGGGCCTGGCAGTCAGCGTGTGCCGGCAGGGGCGGCGCCCCAGCTCCCAGGAACGCCCTTCCTCTCCCTGGGGACATTCACCTGCCCCGAGACCCCACCCTGCTCGCCGGGGTCTCAGCGGCCGCAGTGAGCCTGCAGAGGCGCCGGAGCCCCCAGACCCCTCCTGTTTGGCCCCCAGTTCCTTTGGCTGCTCCCGCAAAGGGGTTTGCAGGCCCCTGCCCACACCCGCCCTCCCGCAAGACGGGCCCCACCCGACGAGGGCCCCAGGGCGCCTTCCCGGGAGGAGGGGCTGGTCCAGGGAAGCACAGGGTCCCCAAGCTGAGCCCCCAAGCCCTTGTTTGGAACAACCCTCCATGTCTTCCCCATGTGCCCCCCGGGGCGGTCTCCCACCCTGACCCCTGCCCACCTCCAGCACCCACCCCCGTCACTCACATCCCTCGAGCTGCACTGCCCCTCTGCCTCCCAGACCGGACTCCGCTGGCTCAGCAGCTGCATCTGTGTGCATGTGCAGGTGTGTGCCTGGTGTGCATGTGTGCAGGTGTGTGCATAGGTGTGGTGTGTGCATGCACGTGTGCAGATGTGCACACACATGTGCACATGTGACTGTTTGCAGGTGTAGTGTGTGCACTGTGTGCCTGTGTGCTTGTGTGTGTGCATACAAGTGTGTGTATACAGATGAGGTGTGTGCAGGTGTTTGTGTGTGTGCAGTGTGCCTGTGTGCACAGGTGTGGCGTTTGTACCGTGTACATGTGAGCTTGTGTGTGTGCATGCATGTGCATGTATGCAGGGGTGCAGGTTGTGCAGGTGTGTGTGTGCAGGCGTGTGTGAGTCCAGGTGTGTGCCAGTGTGCCTGTGTGGTGTGTGCACTGAGTGTGAGCTTGTGTGTGTGCGCATGCATCTGTGAGTACATGTGCTGTGTGTCCTCACAGCTGCGGGCACTAGGGCCAGAGGAGCCCTGCGTGCAGCCAGAGAGGGCGCGGGCACTTGGTGGCCTCACAGTGATGGCAGCTCTCATCCTGGCGCGCTGACGCGGAGCAGCCCCACAGACCGTGCAGGCGGCGGGGAGCGGCCGAGAGGAGGAGCAGCCCAGCGTCCATGGCAGGGGCCGTGCTCGAGGCGGTGAGGAGCCACAACAGGGAGCGTGTGCCCACATCCTTGGACACGCCGTGGCCCCGTGGGGAGGAAGGGCACAGGCAGCGTGGCCTGGACCGCTCGGCCTCGGTGGCGTCCCCCACGCTGCAGGAGCTGGGAGGAGGCTGCGCTGCCCAGGGAGCACTTCCAGCGGGCCTCCTCCTCGTTACTGCAGCGTGGGGAATGCACGTTCCAGGGCCGGCTTATCGAAAGAGGCTCCAGGAGGGGCTTGGCTGGGATCCCGCCCGAAAGCCACAGTCGGTCAGTGAGGCCCCCTGGCCCCGCCTCTGGGGTGGAAGGAGGGGGATCCAGGCACCGGAGGCGAGCGTGCTCTTCCTCCATGACCTCAGGGGACACGGCTCAAAGCGCCAGACACGGCTGCCCAGCCACGCCGCCGTGGCCGCCAGGGGCTCCTGTGGGCACTAGAGGCAGGAGCAGGCCGGACGTGTACGTTCCCGTGGAGGCCGCGTCCCCTGCCCCTTCCAGGGCCTCTGGCGCTCCCGAGATGACAGGTTTCTCCCCAGAAACGGGTGCCGAGCCCCTGCCCTGCCCCAGCCCTGATGTGGCCAAGTCCTAGAGCCGCTCGCCCCTCCACGGTTTCCAGCACCTTCCCTCAGCCGCCCATTCAACAAGGGGGCCCTGAGGCCCCCCCCGGCCCCGTGCACGTGGCCTCAAACGGCCCCCCCCGCCATGCACTCGATGGCACCCGGGCCATGGCCTCAGGCAAGGGCTGGGGGGGCCTGGGGGGCAGCTGCGCTGGGGCCGGCAGTGGTCACGTGAGGACGGCAGCAGGGGAGAGGGGCCAGCGCCCACGCGGCCGGGGGTGGGCGGCACTTCAGCCTCCCCCAGGCTCAAGGGATTGAAATGTTCTCAGTGGGGCGGCGAGACCCCCATGTCGCGGGGGCTCTGCTAAGGCCTTCCACGGTCACGGGACAGTGTCACTGCACCCCACCGGGCATTTGTGGTGTGTCCATGGGACGGCGACCCCAGAGCCATCAGCCGACGTGCGTGGAAGGAGCCCGCATACGTACTGCACTGAAGCAAAGGCCACTCTCGAAATCCTGGGGTGAAGGATTCCATGTGGGGGGAGAAGGGGGAGGGGAAGGGGGAGGGGAGGAGGTGAAGTGAGGGGGAGGGGCGGGGGAGGGAGGGGAGGGAGGGGCACACCGCGGAGGCGGCTCCTGGCACCTGGGGCAGGGGCCTCTCCTCCGGCCTCGGAATCTTCTGCCTGGACTGAAGCCCAGCTCAGCCGTTCCAAGGCCACGTGCATGAGAGGACGCAGCCTGGAAGGCAGCCACCGGCGCGGGCGTGACGGTGCCGCAGCCTGCCCGTGGGCGGGGCGGGGGCCACCTTCGGGGCGTCTCTGGGGGCCGCGGCCACGCTCCCCTCTTGCTTCTCTGTGGTAATCACGACTTCTTCTGCATCGAGGCAGGCGCACGCTGCTTGCCCGCACGGCTCGTCCCTCGTCCCTGAGGCGAGGGGCCCCGACAGGGAGCCAAGGGCGGGGGGTGCCAGAAGGGAGCCCCATCGGCTCGGGGCCCGGGGACCCCTCGGTGGGTGGCCTTGCCCGGGTTTGGTGCAGAGGTCAGGGGTCTGCGGGGGAGGGCAGGGTGGAGGTGGAGGGAGGGGCAAGGCCCCGGGGGTGTGGGAGGTAACTGGGGTGCCGGGAGGTGGGGTGCTGGCCGGGCGGGGCCCAGGGGGGCCATCGCCTGTGGTATGAGGACGGGTCAGCACAGCGGCTCCTGAGGCTCAGCTGGGACCCCGGTGAAAATGCAGGTCCCTGGGCCTGGGCCCTGGGGGCTGCGATTCAAGGGGGCTGGGCAGGGCCCTGGACTCTGCATTCTTAGTGCATTCCCAGGGATGCTTATGCTGGGGCACCTGTGGGGGTGCCGAGCAAGCCGGTGGGGGGTGACAGCCCGCCTGCTCTGGGTCCCCACGTCCACCGACCACCAGACACGGTCCTGGGCCCAGAGCCAGTGAAGTCCACTGCTCCCAGCCCAGAGTCGTCCAGGCGGGCCCTCCCGGGGCGCCGAGCCCTGCCCACGTGGCCCCTTCCTCCCCAGCGTGGCCCCCCTCCCCAGCGTGGCCCCCCTGCCCGTGTGGCCCCTCCCTCCCCAGCGTGGCCCCCCCCTCCCCAGCATGGCCCCTCCCTCCCCAGCGTGGCCCCCCCTCCCCAGGGTGGCCCCCCTGCCCGTGTGGCCCCCCCCCTCCCCAGCGTGGCCCCTCCCTCCACCTCCACCACTCCCCGGAGCGCCCCCGTGGCCAAGGGCAGCCCAGCGCCTCGCGCTCCCGCGTGGTCGGCAGCCCCATATTGCTATCATGACAAGTGTTTGGCCAGGGGCGCACCCGGGGAAGTGACTCCATGGCCCCACTATCAGGAAATGTTTTGGGCAGACAGAGGCAGAGGGGGACCCCCCAGGAGGAGCCACGCCCCTGCCCTCGCCCGACTTCCTGGGCGTAGCCCCCAGGCTCCAGCCAGGCCCAGCCAGCAGGGCTGGCGCCCAGGTCACAGCTGGTGCCACAGGGACACGGGGGCCTGGGCGGCTCCACTCCACCTCCAGCCAGCTGGCTTTCTCCTCATTTTCCTGTCTGCAAAGTGTCCCATGCCTCTTTGTGGCCTGCTGTGCCCCTCCACCTCTGTGCTCCTCTGTGCCCCCCATGCCCTTCCATGCTCCCTGTGCCCCCCTCCATGCCCCCCTGCCCCCTCCATGCCCCTCTGTCCCTCTCCATGCCCCCTGTGCCCTCCGTGCCCCCTTGCCCCCCCATGCACCTCCGCGCCTCTCTGTGCTCTTCCCACCACCGAGCTGGGCCATGGGCAGACAGTGTCCCCCTGCTGACCTGGCTGTCCAGCCACCCAGTGTCTACACAGCAGCTCGTGGAGCCCGCTGCCCAGCCCAGGGTGGCAAACTGGGGCCCTCGGGCAAATCCCGCCCACTGCCCCTGCTTTTATGCTGCTGTCGAGCCAGCAAAGGTTTTTATATTTTTTAATGGTTTAAAAAATCCCTAAGAGGATTAACATTCTGTGAACGCGCAAACAATAAGGAATTCAAAGTCCAGTGATGGCTTCCCAGAGCCCGCCGTGCCACCGTGCCGTCTGCGTCCCCGTCAGAGCCAAGGCGCGGCGAGACCGCCGACCCCGTGCAGCCTGAGAGCCCACCGGGCCCCGATGGAAGCCCCTGGATTCGCTCACTTAGCCTGCAGTGGGGGACCCGGGGGTGAAGCAGGCACGGCCCCGCTGGGGGCAGCGAGCACGGCACCTCCCCAGACCCCAGCCCGGGGGCTCTGGAGGCGTAGGGACAGCCCCCGCCCTGCGTCCTGGAGCGCCCAGGCTGGGCCTCACGGGGTCCTTGTACTTCAGGGAGAGCCCGGCCTGGCGGAGGGGCGGGGCCCGGGCGTCTCCCGTCTGGGCTCGCGGGGCGGGACCCTCGCTGGGTGGGGCCCCTCGCTGGGGTAAGGTTCCCCCCTGGGTGGGTGCAGGGTGGGCTCCCGGCATCCTGCTGTCCCCCCACCCCTCTGAAGGGTGCCTGCTGCATCTAATGAGGGGGTGCGGGCTGCCGAGAAGTGGGGTTTCCTTCTCTAGAAGGGGCCGTGGGAGGCGTGGGGCCCCAGGAGCCCCAGTCACAGCGAGCTGGAGTATTTCACACCAAACCGACAGCGGCGCCCACACCCGGGCGGGAGCCGGGAGGCATGTGGGTGCAGTGGAGCCCAGGTCGGGCTGGAGGTCCTTGGCGCGCAGCCCTCCCTGCACTGTCACTGCTGGGGCTGGGGGCTGGGACCCCTGAAGGGGTCACCCCAGGTTACCGGCCCCTACCAGGCCCTCAGCTGCCCAGCGCCCACGTCCCGGCTGGGAAAGGGCTGCCCGATGGGAGCCCCCGAGCTTGGGCGGGTTGTCGTCCCCCCCCGGGCCACAGGCCCGCAGGGAGCAGAGCCCCTGGGGATTTCACAGGCTGGGGGTGCTGGGGGGAGCCTGGCAGGGAGGCCCCACCCTCCCTGCGCGAGGCCAGACGCCTGCGTCCCGGCCGCAAGGGCGCCCCCAGCCTCCCCCCCCGGGCGGGCACTGAGTTGGCCCCTGAAGTGGGGCGCAAGGGTCGTGCCCTTGGCCAGAGAAGCCGACCCCGAGAATTGGAGCTGCTGGGGGGGGCACTGTCCTCGGAGCTGCCCCTCCAGGTCTGGATGTGTGGGTGTCTGTCTGTCCAGCTGTGCCCCCGCTCCCATGCCCAGGCCCCACGCCCACCCCTCCTCCCTGCGCTCGGTGGCAGGGTGGAGTACAGGGGTGACTGCAGGGGTCCTGGTGGTGCCGGGGCTCCCTCCTGGCAGGTCGGGGATCCCGTGCCTGGAGGCCGCCGTGGGAGCCCCCGGCACCTCTCGCTCCAGTGGGGGCACCTGGGGCCTCCTGGGCACCCCTGGCCTCAGACCTGTGAGCACCCCGGGGCCTCGTGCCCACGCTCGTGCCAGGCCCTGGCTAGGGAGGGGTGCACAGGCCGAGGGTCCCACCCGCAGCAGCCGGTGAACCCCAGGCCCGACACGGGAGCCCCCGGCGACAGCCACCATTAGCCCAGGATGGTCCCCGCGGCCGCACAGCCTCCTGCGCAAGTCCCAGGTGTGCTAAGCCCGCAGCGGGGAGCCCAGCCCGTCCCCCCGCGAAGCCGCAGACTCAGGACGAGGACACAGCTTCAAACGAGGCTCTCGAGTGAAAAGGGATCTTTATTTTCACCGTCCCCGGGACTCACGGTGCAGGGAAGGGCATCTAGGAAGGGCCCACGCGGCGGCTGGGTGCGCCCCGGGTACAGCCCCCCTCTGCTGGGATCGTGGAGGGGGGTCCCCGACATTGGGTGTCGCTTACTGGAGCTGAGTGCCGTGCCGTCCTCCACCGCGGCGCGCGGCCGCGTGTCCTCCAGCCGGGCGGGCGGCGTGGTCAATGCGCAGCTACAGCTGGTTGAAGGGGACCAAATCCATCCAACAGCTGATTTGGTTCCATTTTACCAGCTTTAGCAAAGCATTCGGCTCCGGGTCCTCGAGGAACGCGCTGTCGACGAGGCAGGTGCCCGGGCGCAGGCTCCAGGGGATGACAGCCCCCCCCAGCGGAGCCCACCCCCGCCCCCGCGAAGCCCACCTGGGAGCCCACCTCGGCAGGGGCGCTGCAGGCTGTGCAAGGGCCGAGTGGGAGCAAGGCAGGCGCCGAAGATGGAGGTGTGAGCGACTGCACACGTTCACCGACACACTCAGACATGCACACACACACTCACAGATGTGCAATGCACAGACACACTCAGACACACTGACAGGCAGACATGTGCACACTCAGACACACATGCATACACACTCATGCACACTCACACGTGACTCACAAACACACGCTCACACTCAAACACACTCATTTACAGACACACCCGTTCACAGACACACTCACACACTCGCCCCCACCCACAGTCCGCCGAGCCCCCAGTCAGGAGCACTAGACGCTGGGAGGGACCGGGGCAGGGTCCTGTCTCCCCCGGCCCAGGCCCCCACTCTGCTGTCACTTGCTCATTCGTTCACCAAGTGCCCCTCCTCCCCTTGGAGCGGGGGTGCAGCCACGCCCCCCGGGACCCCTGCCCTTTGGGCATGTTCTGGGGGATGAGGCCCCGCAGGCTTTGGCCCGTCTGCCAATGCCCACCCCCGCCCAGGCCGCTTTCTCATGGTCACGCCTTCCAGGGGCCTGGGTGGGGGCTCTTGGGGGGCAGGGGCCCAGAACATTCCTCTGAGCTTGCACTTGCTGTGGCTGCGCAAGGGGGTCACGCCTGGCCGGCAGGATGTGACCAGAGGGGACACTGCCCGGTGGACCCACCCTGCCGGCCCCTGCCTGCGCAGCCCCCCTGCCTGCAGCTCAGTGTCGGGCTCTGAGAACCGGCGCCCACGGCCCCTTGGGGCTCGGCGCACAGCGGTGGCTGCGTGGTCGGCGGGGACCGGGAGGGCGGCCACGGTCCACGGCTCAGAGCGCCCTCGTGACTCGAGGGAGCAGGTTCCTTTTCAGAAAATCGGTTTTCCCCCAACGCCCGTTCATCCGGGGCGATGACGTCCGTGGCGCTGACTGGCCGGCACGTGGAATCCTCAGGGGCAGCCAACCCTCTGGGAGCACAGCACCCCCCAGCACAGCCAAGCGCGCCCCCAGACCACCGTCACCCTCAGATGCACCACCCCCAAATCCAGGTGCACCCCCAAACCTCACGTGGGGCAGCGTGGTCTCGGAGACGCCGGGCCCCTCTCGCCGCTTTCCCTTGCCTCCACCCGTGCTGCTTGGTTCTGCCAGAGGTCACCAAATCTCAAGGAATTTTCCCCAAACCAACAGGCCTTCGCTTCTGCATCAGAACCTCCATTCTCCTGCCCAGCGGTCCCCGCCCGACCCGGGAAGGGCCTCGTCCACCCCGGCCTGGCCCAGGCCCTACTCACGGCCATTTGGAAACCAAACCCGAAGCCAGATTCCCAGGCCAGGGCCCTGGCCCTTTCGGCCGGGAGCTGGGGCCACGCGCCATCCGCCGACCATCGCGGCCAAGAGAAACGAGGCTGTTTCACTCGCGGCCCACGGCAGTGGGACCGGCCGTGCAGCCCACGGGTGCCCGGCCACTCTTTGGACCCAGCCATGTGGCCTGAGCGACACGCCAACCTGACCGCGGCCAAGGTGACCGGTGGAGGGGCCCGAGGCCAGCGCCACGTCGTTCGGTTCTGAGAGCCAGCCTTGCCCCTCCCTCGCTGCTGCCCAGGGCCCATCCCAGGGGGTCCCTGGGCCCCCACCATCCTCTCAAGCAGTCTTTCCTTTCAGGCCTCAAAGCCCCCAGATGGACCCATGGCACAAACGTGGGTGGCACTGAGCCCGCCCCCCATAGCTCCCCCCGGGCCCAGCGCCCTCCTGCCGAGCTGCTGCCTCCCTCCCCCCAGGAACAGGCTGCTGCCCCCCCGGAGGCCCCTCACCCGCACAGCGCCTGCCTGTCCCAGGGGACTCCACCTGCCATGCCCCGGGCAGGAGGAAGGACAAAGGAGCAGGCAGGTGCGCCCAGGGAGCAGGCAGGTGTGAGCCTGCAGGTGGCAGCACCTGCACAGGTGGGCTTGCCCCCTCCAGGGCAGTTCTCAATGCAATTTGTAACCCGGAGTCGGGAAGCGGACTTGGCCCAGTGGTTAGGGCGTCCACCTACCACAAGGGAGGTCCAGGGTTCAAACCCAGGGCCTCCTGACCCGTGTGGAGCTGGCCCATGCGCAGTGCTGCTGCGCACAAGGAGTGCCGTGCCATGCAGGGGTAGCCCCGTGTAGGGGAGCCCCACGCACAAGGCACGCGCCCTGCAAGGAGAACCGCCCCGCGTGCAAAAAGTGCAGCCTGCCCAGGAGTGGAACTGCACACATGGAGAGCTGACGCAGCAAGATGACGCAACAAAAAGAAACACAGATTCCCAGTGCCACTGACAAGAATACAAGCAGACACAGAAGAGCACACAGCGAATGGACGCAGAGAGCAGACAACTGGGGCGGGAAAAGGGGAGAGAAAAGAAAAAACAATTGCAACCCAGAGTAACTTCTGCATTTAACGGGGTAACTGTGTCCCCGCGGAAGATGCACCCCGAGCAGGAGCCAGCCCCCTGCCCTCCGCTGCCCCTCAGGGCTCCGCGCCAGGGCAAACCTGCCCAAGTGGCAGGGCTGTGGCCGCGGCCGGCCACTCCGTTGGAAAAGCCCCCCACCTCTCTCCCTCCTTTCACGAGGGAACTGAAGAGAACGAGGCTGCCGCAAACAGTTCATGCATTTCATGAACTGAACAAGTCAATGGGTTTCCAAACATCTGCCGGCGGAATTGTCCCACGCGGCGAAGTACACTCAGCATTTTTAGTGACTGGTACGAGGCGTGCGGAATCGCCGCTGAAAACAACAGCAGTCCTGCTAAAATCAACAGCAAATTAGATGCTATGAAAATGCAATATGTGCCCAATTAGCTATAATGGGAGCAAATGGTGGCGCAGATAAAGGCGCGGCCCGGACGCGCTCCGCAGCGGCCTGCGCGCCTGCAGCAGGCTCGGGCCTCGTTGGCTGGCCCACCTGAGGGTCCCTCCCTGCTGCCACCTCGTGGGGTGTGGTGGCTGGGGACCTCGCGGGATCCGGCCCTCCCCGGGCTGAGCGGGGTCACCTCCTGATCCGAGATGGCCCCCCACGTCCGGGAAAGACCCCGGGGTCCCGTTCTACTCCTGAGACACAGGGCATGGCGGCCGGCGGAGGGCACAGGCAGGGCCTGGACCGGGCACGGTCTCGCCAGGCAGCGCCAGCTGTGCCCGGGCTGTCCCCGGGGCTGACCTCTGGCGACCCAGAAGGTGACCTCGGGCTTTGGCGCCGAGGGCCTCAGGGCCTTCGAGCCTCGGTTTCCCCACGTGGGCAGCCGCAGGTAGGGGCGTGGGGAGAGCACGTGGGGGAGCTCGGCCCGGCCGCCCGCACCTGCCCTCAAGGCCAGCGGGAGCAGCGTGCGTCCCCCCGGCCAGCTGCGCCCCCGGCCGGCTGTGCCCCTGGCCCCGGGCCTTGGCACGGCGGCCGGCTGGGCAGAAACTGCCCGAGACGCCTGGGGAGGGCAATGCCGCCCCCAGCGCGGGCCCCTGCGGAGACCTCGGCCACGTCCTCCCGTCTCACGCCCTGAGGTGAGGACACGGCGCCTCCGCCCCAGGCCATCAAGGCCGCACCTGCTGGCAGCCCAGGACGTCGGGAGACCCCGGCAAGGGCCCAAGGCACAGCCACGGCGACCCCGCCCCCGCTCGTGGCCACCCGGATGGGCAAGGGGAGCCCCCCATTTCCAGGCGGGAGGCCACCCCCAGCTAGCATCCGCACGCCTGCTGTGATTTTCCTTCTGAGCCTTTAAAATTTAAACATACATAACCTAATATTTCTCTGGGCAGCAACATTACCTATTAGCACAAAATTAATTTTTAATTCCAGATTTTGGTTAATTATTAAAACAGACAGTGAAGAATTACGGGGTGTGAGAGCAGCCCTGGTCGGGGCAAGCCCTGGGGAGCCTCTGGGGTCCCCACCTGGGGGCCGCCTGGACTTGCTCAAGGAAGTCTCGAGAGAGACCCCCAATTAAAAGGCCGGAGGAGGCCCACCCGGCACAGCCCGTCTCTCCTCCGCAGCCGCGCGCCGCACAGGACCCGCTCAGCCCCGAGCCGCAACTTTTCCGTCTATTAAAGAAAAAATGCATTATTTCTCAACATTGATGAAAGTTTAATACCGAGTTGCCCGGGTTTTTAATAAACTTGTCAACAAAAGAGCAGGGCAAATTGATGGGGCCCTTCCCAGAGATAAATTCAGCCTCAAATAGACCCAAAGCGGCGGACAGGACAGGGGGCGGGAGAGGGCCACGCAGAGGTTCTGCTGCTCTTTGCAAAACGGCAGGAGAGATTTGTGACTTATTTTCTCCTAGATGGGCCGGGACAAGCGCTGCGGACCTGAGGAAGAGCCGCACGGCTGCGCAGCGGCCCGGAGGCCCGGGGCTGGACGCAAGCAGGAAATGGGCAGGGAGCAAACCCAAGACCATCCTGCCAGGACAAGGAAAAGTGACCCAAGGGTCACCGGCTGGGACCCTGGAGCCCCCCGGCCGCCCCCACTGCCCAGAG
The DNA here is from genome assembly GCF_030445035.2 of Dasypus novemcinctus. NCBI lineage: Eukaryota > Metazoa > Chordata > Mammalia > Cingulata > Dasypodidae > Dasypus > Dasypus novemcinctus. The sequence goes on along the minus strand of NC_080696.1, from coordinate 66,119,883 downwards.
CACCCCGTGGATCCGCAGGTGTGGGCCCCAGCAGCCGTCAGAGCTCACAGCGCAGGGACGGCCACGTCGCTGGCCTCAGGTAAGCGAGCGGGAGGGTCCGGCGTGCTGGCCTCAGGCCTGGGACGCCTCCAAAGGCCCCGGCTGCGGGCACGATGGACGAAAGGGCCCAGGCCGCTGACCCCCATGCGGCTGTCTGAATTCAGCCACATGGTTCTCTGCTGTCCCTCGGAAGGTGAGTAGTGGTCCCTGGAAAGTGGGTTTCCTGCCCACCGCGAGGCAGAGCTGGCGGGTGTACTGATCGCTAGGCCACGGGCGTGGCGCCTGGCCCCTGGCGGGCTTATGCCCTCACTCAAGGACACCTGCACCCCGGGCCTTGGACATATTTGAAATTCCACCATTAGAGATTGACTTCTTAAGCTAAAGATGGAGAGAAAGCAAGTTTCTCTGGAAAGGGGCAACAAGCTGCTGGCCGGCGGGCTGTTAAATCCAATGCCAGAGGGAGCAGCCGGGGACAGAGGGGGAGGTACCCAACTGCTGCAGGCCCGGGCCCCCGCCCCACCACACACAGCCCCTCCTGCCCCGGTTTCGGGGTCCTTGCCCCTCTGGATTCCTTTGGTGGGTAAGACCCTGCCCCAGCCTCAGGAAGGGACAACAGGGACCTCCAGGTCCCAGCTGGACCTGTCGCCCACCTCCCCCCCAGCCTGAGAAAGGGACAGGTGGGGAGTGGGGAGTCACTCTCCGGAAGAGGGCCAGGGCAGTCGGGGCCCTGCGCCCCCGCGCCCCGGCCAGGGGTCACTGAGCTCGGCCTCTCCCAGAGGGCAGATGGGAACGCGCACTGCTTATTCCGGTTGTGCCGGGCCTGCCGGGAGGCTCGCGCCGCCCAAGTCGCCATATCTGGGCATGGCCGGCGGCCCCGACAGCTGCGTCTGCCCCGTGTGCCCTTCAGCCGCGCAGCGTCCCCGCTGACACCCGCCCCACGACAGGTTCCAGGCCCAGCTGCCTTCGCCCCGCGCCGCTGTTAAAAATACCCCAGGTCACCCTCCGCCCACCCCCGGTGTCCTCCGCGCGCGCACCTGCCCCCGGCCCGGCTCCCACCCCAGCCGGCACCGACTCTCAGCCACCATGTCCTTCGGGGGCCGTCCACCCGGAAACGGCCAGTGACAATTCCCTGCGCTTCTTCGGGGCCGGCGGCTTCGGGGTGGGCCGGGAGGGCGGGGAAGGGCCGGCTGTACGCAGGAAGCTGACCTCCTTGGCAGCCCTGGCGCCTGAATCTCTGGGGTCCCAGCCTGGCCCCTAACGCCCCTTCCCAGGGACCCCTCGGCAGACCGCCTGGAGCCTCCCTGCCCAGAGGCTGGGCCCTCCCACCGCGGCCCTGCCTGCGGCCTGCACTGCGGCATCCCCGGGCACCCGCGCAGCAGCTGCCTGCACTGCTCCCGCGGCTGCTGCAGGCGCCGCCCCTCCCCGACGCGGCAGGCCCGGCCTTCCCAAGCCTCCGAGAATTGGGCGCTTCCTCAGGCCCCGGGATTCGCGCCTGCCTGGGTGTCCAGCCCAGCGACAGCCGGCGGGGGCCCACTGGGGACAGCCCCCTAAGCGCCAGGCTCTGGGGCCAGGCACGAGGGTCCAGCGAAGGGGCAGGGGGACGAGCCAGGGCTCCTCCAGGGGCTGACCCCGTGCGGGCTCTGCTCGTCCCCTCCCAGGTGTGGCGCTTGCCGGGACCCCAGGAGGGGGGCCGCTGCGGTCGAGATGGTGGGCGAGGCTGGCTCCCGCAGAAGGCCGAGTCCCATGCCCTGGCCTCCTGCCCGGGCCTGCCACCCCGAGAAGCCGCGCCCGGCCCGGCGGGCGCCGGAGGCAGGAGCAGCTGCAGCGTGGGCCAAGGCCCCCCTGCAGTCGGACGTGCACCGGCGAGGCTGAGTCAGCACAAAGCGCGCAGCCAGGCTGAGCGACGGCCTTCGCCGCTGCGCCGAGGTGGCGGCGTTTAATGCGGACCCCCCCACCCCAAGCCCTGCGCACCCTGGCTCTGAAGATGACTCGGGTTCTTTCATTTTTAATTTAGAGCGTTTTGGGGGGGGTCGCAATTCAAGCGATGCTCACTTTGATTGACTTGGGCTGTGGCTGCTAAAATACCCGTCCTGCGGGTCAATCTAATCATGCTTAATAGCGGTTTATTCTTCAATGCAACATTTTTCATGGGAGGGCGACAGTTTTAAATGAGATTGCCGGGACCCCTCACTAATGCTGCTGCAGGGGCCAGCACCCACTCTGAAATAGTTGTGCAATAAAACACTTTAGCGCCCTTGACGAATGTGCTACGAAACCGAAGGAGGCGCCAGCCTGCGCCTGGCCACCTGGCTCCGAACACAAAAGGTGGCTCGTCACGAGCGCGCAGCGCAGGCGCACCCTCACACACGCCTCCCCCACGCGGTGCTGCTCCGGCACGTGGTGGACATCTTGCTTGGGAACAGCTAGGTTTTGTGGGCCGTGGGACGGGGAGATTCAGTGGATTGGGTCAGCTGAATTTACAAGCTCCGCAATCCTCCAAGTCACCGTCTGCACCGGCAGAACCTCGGGCCATGCCCTCTGCGGCCACAGGGCAAGTGTTTCTGGAGTGTTCTGGGAGCCCCCAAGAGGTGCCAGACGGCCCCGGGCAGCTCAAAGGGGCCTGGCGGCCCTGCCTAGGTCCAAGTTTCCTTCCGCAGCTGCCGCCGCAGGCCGCCTGGACCCCACGTGGGCGGTGCGTCCGGAGCCCCAGCCCAGGCTGCCTCCCCCCCGCGCAGGGCCAGCCAGTGCCCGCACCCCACCCCTGCCCCCACCACTCCTCCTCCATCCGTAAAGGCCCTGAGTCCCCACGGACAAGACGGCGTGCCCGCGCAGCCCGGTGGGCCGCTCTGCGGCCCTCCCCGGGAGAGCCGGGCTCAGAGCGCGGGCAGAGGCTCCCGCCCCCGGGGCCGCCGCGTGGCCAGGGGAGCTCCGGCCGGAGGCCCAAGGCCTCGGGGTGTGCGGGGAGAGCACGAGGAGGGCGCCGGCCTCTCCGGGGACACGTGGTAGCGCTTCTCACCTCTACCTGAGCAGATCAAGAGCCGCGGCGATTTACAGCCAAGCAGGCGTGCCCACAGTGAGCTCTCCAGTGTCACCGCTCAGTCAAATCTGATTCCAAAACCCTGATGCTTTTATCTGAACACCGCATCCTGCAATAAAGCCTTAAAGCAAGACGGGCGCGTCCAGAGCAGCAAGGGACCGTCTGCGGCGGGCAAACAGCTTAGAGGCCGGGGCTGGACACAAGCAGGACGAGGAGACCTTCCCAGGGACGAGGGACACTGCCCCCTCTGCGCCCGCTGGCGGTCACTCCCAGCTGGGGGCCCCGGCCGGGCCGGAGGGTGGCCTGGGAGGAAGATTTGCTGCAGATGGCTCCGGAGGCAGTGGGCAGCCCAGACCTGCCGGGCGACCCTGAGCCAGCAGTGCCCGCGCTCCGGGTGGCCTCTGCGGGGGGCTCGAGCTGCCCCGGCCGCTTTGGCCCCAGCTGAGCCTCCACCACCTGGGCCCAGGCTTCCCGCAGCAGGACGAAGGGGCTCGTGCACCTGGCCCCTCGCTGGCCACTGCCCGCCAGAGAGCCGCGTTCCTGCCCAAGGTCAGGGCACAGGAGGGGCCGGGACACCTGCTGGGGCCAGGAAGCTGGGGACACGGTCACGCACAGATGGCACGCTCGGGAAACTGAAGCCCGGGGCCCGTGCGGGGCGCGCCCTGGGCAGGGACACCTGGCCTGACCGGCTGCCCAGGCCTTTAGGAGCTGGGCCGACGCGCGTCCCCGGGAAAGCGCGTCCCCTGTGCCCCAGCCGCGTGGAAAGGGCCGTGGGCCGGCTGGGTTCCAAGGGCACCCGTCTTCTGGGCAGGCCGGGTCTGGCCTTGGCACCCTGAGGACGCCAGGCCAGTGGCGGGCTGGAGCCTGTCCCCAAAGAGCAGGAGGCCGGGCAGTGCCCTGGCCTGGCGCAGGGGTCCAGCTCACAGCCCTGCCCGGCTCTGCAGCGAGGAGATCCCACGGAGCGCTCGCCTGCCTTCAGACTCAATTTACTGAAGATGGAGAGAGAAAAGTTTGGGGGGAAGCAGCCCAACCAGGGGAAAGTGGGCCAAATCTAAGCGTGTCACAGGCCCCCGCGCAGCCCGCCGGGCTTGCCGCGGGGCAGGCGCGCACCCTTTCATCTCCTGAGTTCTGATTCACAGCCCAGGTGAACGGTGCCCCTCGGACAGCAGAGTGCGAGCCGTGGGCTCTGGGTGCTCCAGAGCAGAGAGTGGGGGCTGGGGGCCTTGGGGCCGGGGCCGAGCCCCATGGGGCACATCTTCCAGGGTGACGATTGGCGGGGAGGTGATACGGGGTGGGGGCTCGTCCTTCAAAAAGCCTCCTGCATGGGGGCGGCAGGGCTGCCCACGTCCCCTCCCCCGTCAGCACAGCCCCCATTCCGGGGCTCGCCACGTTCCCCGGGCCGCTGAGCAGTTCCTGCCCCTGCCGTGGAGAAGGGCCCTGCGCCAGCTGAGAGCCTCGATCAGGGCAGCCCAGAGCCCCTCGGCACCCGCCCCCGGCCCCCCGGCCCGCTCCAGGGCCTCGGCCCGGCGCCGGCTGCTTCCTGCCACGGTCAGCACGTTGAATATTTAATGCCTGACAAGCGCTTCCACCTGCTGACACAGGCAGTGACAGAACAATGCCTGCCGGGGACGCAGCCGTCCCTGCACCACGCCCGGGCCAGAGCTGCCCGCCCGGCCCTGCCCGGCCCCGTGGACGCAGGCCGCCCTTCGCTCGGCGAGAGGGTTCCCGGCCTGAGATACATACTTCTTTACATTCCATAGCTCCGAGCTCCATATGGGCATATAAAGAAGTATGTCTCCCGGGGGGGAGGCTGCGCCGCGCACCTGGGCGGCCCGTACAGGGAGGGGGCGCCGCGGGGGCCAGGGCGCCTCCGCTCGGACGCTGCACACGGGCCCTTCCCGCCTTCCCCTACGGGCGGCCGCGGGTCACAGGTGGGGGCCCCGACACCCCGCCCCCTCCTCAGCGCCCCCGCCCTCTCCCGCACCCCTGCACGCGGTCAGGGGGCCCACGCAGACGGTGCCCCCCGAAAGCCACAGAGGCCCAGCCCGGTCACCCCTTGGTGAAACCAGAGCGGAGAACAGGCCCGCTAGCCTCCCAAACTTCCGGGCACGGCGCTTGCGCTCCGGCCGGCCCTGTCCCTCTGCATTGGGGCCTCCGGCCCTGCCGGCTCCGCGGGGGACAGGGCTCGCGGGAGGACCTGGGTGGGCAGGCTCTTCAGCCCCGGAGCCGCAGGTCCCCAGGAGCGCCCCGGCTGGGGGCGGCGGCCCGAGGAGGCCGCGACGTGGAGCGGGCGCTTACCTGGGTGGCTGGCAGGTCTCCCCGCGGGTCCCTGGGATCCTGCCTCCCTGGAGGCTTGGCGCTGCGCTCTTCGGAACGTGAGTGAGACGGGGCTCCACTCCTTGGAGGGTGGCCCGGGGCTCCAGGGAGGCTGCCTGGCCCGGCGCAGGTGGACAGCCGGCCTGGGGGGTGACCCGCGGCCAGCCCTGGCGCCCGGCTCCTCGCCGCCCGCTCCCTCTCCCCCCGTCCCTGCCGCCTCTCCTCCTCGCCTTGCCTCGTCACCACTCCGAGCCGCTGCCACTGCCGTGCAGCGTGGCCCACCGGAAATGATGCTCGCACGGAGGAGGCGACTCCCACAGGCGCCCGGGCACCTGGGGTCGGCGGGGCACCGCCGCCTGGCCAGCGCTGCGGCCACGGCACCCGGTCGGCGGTCCCCTCACCTGCCTCTTTGTGGCCTGCCGCCCGGCCTCCCCCGGCCCCGATCAATACCAATTTACAGGCAAATGCGGGCGGCGCCTTCCGGCTAATGACTTTCCCGCTTCTAATGAACCCTTTAAAGAGGATTTAAGTAAACTGCGCGCGGGGCTCGCCGAGCACCACGGAATACTTAATGGGGTCCGTGGCTTTCCCACGGCATTAAAATCTCTCTGCGCGTGGAGGAGCATGTGCTCCCCTCTGCCCCGACAACTTCGCGACCAGCCATGAAGCTGAGGGAGAGGGGCCGCGCCCCAAGGTCAGGTGCCCAGCGGCAGGGAGGGACACCGCCTCCAGCCGGGTGGGTGCTGGCCGCCTGGAGGGTGGGAGGGAGGGGAAGGGGAAGAGAGCCCGGGAAGGTGTCGGCGGCGTGGGGCGACGTGGGGTGTGGCCAGCTCACCGTCACACCGGGCCACCTGGAGCGCAAGGTGAGACCAGCAGGGCAGGTGGAGGGCTCTGCTGTGGACCGCCTGCCGCAGGGGAGGGCCGAGGGGGCTCGCCCAGGGGTGGGAGCCTGTGGGCCGGGGACGTGGAGGTCTGCAGAGCTGGCAAAGGCCAAGGGGACTGGAAGACGCACCCGACAGGTAGCCCCATGACCTGCAGCCTTGGCAGGTGCCCCTCCTCAGCAGGACCAGGGACCCCTCCCGGGCCGCCTGTCCCTGCGTGGACACGGACACAGCCCAGGCACTGCCCACAGAGGGGTTCAGGACTCTCCTGTCACCAGGGGCAGGACGACGTCCCCAAGGGCCTGCGGCAGCGTGCAGAGGCCACGGCACCCTTTCCCGGCCCCCGGGCAGCGGCTGCGACGCTGCGAGTGGGCTGGAGTTTTCCACGGGGGCTGGGGCTCCGCGAGGCCCCCCCTGCATAAGCGCCGAGACGCAGGGCGGAAAGCCACGGGAGCCCGGGAGCTGCCGCTGTGATCGTTTTCGTGGAGCCAAGGGTTAAGAAGGGCACCTGGGAGCCACGGCGCACCCACTGCCCTCCCGCTGCCGGCTTGGCCCTTTCCGGGGGACGAGGGGGGGGGGGGGGGAGGAGCCTCCGGGAGGGCTCAGCGGCTGGAGATGGGGCCATGCCTGCCCACCCCCGGGCTCCAGACCCCGGCCCCCGCCCCCAAGCACAGCATGGGCGTGTCTAGAGGTCAAGGGGACAGTCTCGGAGCCCAAAGGACAGAAGCCGCAGGCCGGCCCAGCCTGTGCGGCCCCAGCCACTCATGAGTGCACCAGAGCCACTTGGCCAGAAGTTTCCCATCTGCATGGGGAGGGGCACCCCACCACCCCCGGGGCACCCACGGGCGGGCAGGGGCGCGAGCCCTGAGACCCAGCCCCTGCACCAGCTCCGCGGTCAGGCCACATGGGGGTCGCGCTCCCCCCAGCCCTGCCAAAACCCCTACAGCCGCACAGACCCCCATTCCTCCCTCAAGCCCCGCAGCAGCGACCCACCCACTGCGCACCTCCAGCCACAGAGGCGGGACTGAGAGCCAAACCCAGAGCCCGCCCCGGGCAGCCCCCCTCTCTGATTCCGCCCCCCCCCCCCCCCCCCCCCCGGCAGCTCCACGGTCAGCACTGCCGTCCCGCGCTGAGTTTGGCCATCTCCGTGCGCCTGGGATCACCGCGGCGGCAGGTGAACCCGCCTTCCCCGCCCTCGCCGCCCACCCGGAGCGCGCCCGGCCCCTCCCCGCGCGCAGGGCGCCCGCTCCCCGCAGCAGCGCCGCATGTCAAAGTTGGAGCACCCCGGGCGGAGCGCCGCGGGCCCTGCCGGCTCTGCAGCTCTCAAATGCGGCGGCCGCCGCGCGCCCAGAGGAAACTCCGAGCACCCCGCCAGCGGCGGGCCCACCCCACCGACCGGCAAGTTCGCGGGGCGGCCGCGGGGGGCGGCGGGCTCACCGGGCGGCGCGCAGGGTCGGCTCCCCGGAGCTGCTGCAGTGGCCGCCGCGGCGCCGTCCTCCTCCTCCCGCAGCCAATCGCGAATGCGGGAGGGCGGGGGGTGGCCGGGCCCGGGATCCGTCCGCACTTGGGGGGGCAGGGAGAAAGGAGACCGCGGGCACCCCCCCGCTCCCTCCCGGCCCCCCCTCCTGCCGCAGCTCCGCCCGGGCGGGGCGGGCGGGGGGCGGAGGCGCGGGAGCGGCCGCGCGGAGTTGAGGGCGCCCCGCACCTGAGCCCGCCGCCTGGCGCCGAGGCTGCGGGAGGCGCGCCCCCCCCCCAGGCCCGCGGGGTCAGCGCGAGGTAGAGGGCGGCGGAACAAAAGGGGCGCGTCCCGGGGCTGGCCCGCGCCGCACACGCGCTCCCGGCCGGACGAGCCCCGCGCGCGGGGGAGGGGAGGGCAGGGCGGGCGGCGCGGGGCGCGCGGCGGGGGCCGGGGCGCGGGGGCCGCCTCACCTTTGCGGCGCTTATATACCCGGCCAAGCATCCCAAACACGCGGCGGCCGCGGGCCTGCGCCCTGGCCATATTTAGTCAAGCAGGGGAGAAAATAGCCTGTCAGCTGGGCCGCGGGCCGCGGGCGGGGTGGGGGCGCCGGCGCGGGCCGGCCGCCCCGCTGCCCCCTCCGGCCCTCCCCGCGGGTGCCTGGCCCTGCCCTGCGGCCCCCCGCTATTTTTAGCTTGGCCCAGTGCAGAGGCGCCTGCACGGCCGCGGCCTCCCGGCCACGCCAGGCGTTGGGTCGGGGTGCCCTGGGGAGACCCGGCTGGCTCCCGGAAGCAAGGCCGGGGCGGGGGAGCCCTGCTGACGGTCCCCGGGGCCTCCCAGCCTCCCCGCAGCCCCCCCTGGGCTCAGGGCCCCTCCCCCACAGCCCCCCCCCCCCCGGGCTCTGCCCTTTTGCCCAGAATCCAGGCCGGATCAGGTGGTGGCGAAGCCACCTGCGTGTCCGGAACCCCGAGCCAGCCCGCAGTCGGTCGGGCGCAGGTCACCTTGGAGAACGAGCAGGGCCGACGGCCGAGCCGCCCCCACGCCGGGCCCCTGCAGGCAGGGGACACCCTGACTCGGGACCCCAAAACCACGCCGCTGGCTCCGTGCCTGAGCGCCCCGTCTCGGGTCTCGTGGCCGAAATTACGTAACGGGCCAGCGCTGGACGCGGCCCGGCGGGGGCCTGTCCTCCGAGCGTGAGGCCGGGGCTCGAGCCTGGACCGCTCTCTCGCCTGCCGGGGCCCCCCTCCCAAGTCCCTCGCAGGACAGGGGCCACCATGGAATAGTAGGGGACCCGCTCCACTGCAGAGCAGGTGGGGGGATTAGCTTCGCTACTCGCCAAGACTAACGAGGCCAGCGCAGCGTCCCCGGAAGCCATCCGCAAGCCTCCTGCAGTCCCAGCCGCGTGCCAAGGGGCCCAGGGGCCAGGCAGGCGCTCCGCGCTCGCCCCCAGGTGACACCTGGCTCAGGGCCACAGGGCCCTGGTTTCCGGCTGCAAGGCCGTGGGGGTGGGTGGGGGGGTGACAACCCAGAGCTCGCAGCCCACTCCCCGCGGAGACCGTGGTCTCCGGCTGGCCGGGTGGGGGGACGCAGAGCTGTGTGGCAGGGTGGGCCACTGACGGCCTCACCGGCTCTCGGCTAAAGATGGCAGAGGACACGGAGGCGGCTCCTGGGCACGGCCAGGCCCCGGGCTTCCCGGGGGAGGCTGCAGCTCAGCCGGCCCCAAGCAAGAGGGCTCAGTGTCCAGAGGCAGCCGGCAGGGCCAGGGACCAGCGCTTTGGGGAGCCGCCGGCCGCTCCGTGTGGCAGCGAGTGGGGGTGTGCGGGGAGATGGCAGGGCCCTGCTCCAGCCCCCCAGGCTGAGCCGAAGGCCCCGCGTTTGCCACGAGGGGGGGCGGTGAGCACGAGAAGGTTTGAGGCCACTGTGTGTCCCGGCACCTTTCTAGAAACCGAAGAGTCCCTGGACCACAGCCGGCGGTAGGGGCTTGCCAGGTTGAGGGCAGCGGCCCCCCTCCCCCCGTGCCCTCTCCTCCGCTCTCCAGGAGGCCGCCAGGGAGGGTGGCGGCTGCCAGGGACCAGCAGTGGGAGTCTGGGGGAGACGGGCAGTGTGGCTCACGCCTGGGGGAGCCCGCCCCCCAGACTCCTGGGAGTAAGGACGGTGTTCCGTGGCGGTGAGCAGGAGAGGGCGTGGGGCAGGCGTTCCCATAAGCCACCTCTGCTAGTCACCCTCATAACGGCAGCCCAGGCTGGGGACCTGGGGCCCCTGCTTCCCGAGGAGAAGGGCTGGTGCAGCGGCCGGTTCCCAGGATGCGCCCGGGCCTCCGAGCCGGGCACCCCAATGAGGGACCCAAAACGCCAGCGCTGGCAGGACAGCTGGCGTTTTCTGGGTGCTTGGAAGGCCGTGGCATGTTCCTGAGGCTTCTGTGGATTACCTCCGTCCAGCCACACGGCAGCCCGAAGGGGTGGGTGTTCTGTCCCCCCACGTCGCAGAGGGCAGCTCGGAGAGGTGAGCCCACCTGCCGAGGCCACACGGCCAGGAGGGCGGCGTCCAGGGCTAGGCGGTCCCCGCTCAGACCCCCACTGCGTCCGGAGCCACCCCTCCTGGGGGAGGAGCCCACACCCCCTGCCCAAGGCCCGGGGCCCGAGAAAGGGGGCTCAGCAGGTGGCGAGGGGTGAGAATGGCTCCCCCGCGTCCCGGTGGGGCGACACTGTGCAGGGCAATTTGGGGTCATCTTGCGCAGCACGGACAGATAAAAGCATGAACTAATGAAGGCTGGCAGCCATCCTACCCCTTCGTTCATTCACCCCGCCGAGGGTTGCTGAGCACAGCCGCACGCCAGGCGCTGGGCAGGGGCGAGGGCCGGCGTGAATGGAGCTCAGGGCTGTGGTCCACCAGCGCCATCCAGCAGAACGTCCCTCGGCGGGGGAGCCCGCCGCCCAGGACAGCTGCCAGGCCGCGTGCGGCTCCGGGAATGGGCTGGGGTGGCAGAGCCCCTGAGTCTGTCATTTTATCGATGTGGAATGCATTTTAGCTGCAATAGCCACACTGGCTGGTGGCTGCCATACTGGACGGTGGGAGAGGGACGACGTTCAGTTAAACAGATGCATGGCGAGCACCGCGTCGGGGGCTGCGGAGGGGGGTGGGCAGGCCCGGGGGCCTCGCAGTTCAGGGCGGGAGAACCGGCCCGAGTGGAGCCGGAGGGTGAAGCGGGCCAGTGGGGGCAGCAGGGCCCGGGCAAGGCAGGGCCCAGGCAGGGCAGGGCCTGGCACGTCCACCAAAGCCAGGAAGTGCTGGGCAGGCAGGAGCCAGGGTGTCCCTCTAGGGGCCAGTCCTGGGGCCTTTAGTGGGGGTGTGGCCGGGTGAGAAGGGCTGCAGGGGTGAGGGTGGAGCTGGGGTGGGGGCAGGCCCGAGGGCTGCTGGGAATCCGGCTGTATTTCGGAAGCGTTGTCAGAGGACTTGCTGGCCGGGTGGAAATGGTGACCAAGAAAGGGGTCAGAGATGACCTGGAGCCCCTTTCCTGGAAGGAGAAGTCGGGGTGGGGGAGTGTGCTTTCCCAGCTCCTCTCTTAAGGTGGGGAAACTGAGGCCAGGAGAGGTAAAGGCCCAGCACACCCCACAGTCCAGCGCCTCCTGCCTCCTCCCCGATGTGGACCCCACCCCAGCCCGGGACAGCTCTGAGGGGGCCGGAGCAGAGTGGGGCCTGGGAACCGGGGCCCTAGAAAGGAGCGGGCGTGGCTCCTTCAGCGCGTTCGAGAGGCGACCCTCTGCCCGGGGGGCACAGCCCTGCCCCTCGCTGGAGCAGGCAGGACCTGAGCCAGCTGGGAGGAGGGACTTCCAGGCCCCGAGGCTGTTAAGAGCCCAGCGGGGCCTCCCCAGGGGTGGCGGAGCGGCCGCTGCGAGGGGCTCTGCGGCTGGGTAAGTGGAGGCACGTGGGGAGGGACGTCGCCCTGGAGCTGGAGCCAGCGGCGGGCGGGGCTGCGCGGAGCATGGCCGTTTCCTGGAAGCCGAGGACAGTAATGGAGCGGGAGCGGCAGCGGGGGCAGTGGCTGCTGGCGGAGAGCGCCTTTCCAGAAGCTCGGTCCCCGGGGGCTGGGGCTGGGGGCGGGTGGCCGTCCTCTGCTCCCTGCAGTCCGGGCTGGCTCAAGTGCCCCTCGGCAGGGCCGCCGGGGGGCCGGGCGCACCTCCTGAACCCCCGAGCAGGCGGGGAGGGGGGCGAGCGGGCGCTAAGGCCCGCAGGCTGTACCCCCTGAATTCCCACCCCATCTGCGGGGCCCCCCAGGCCTTGGTGGTCTCAGGCGCTTTCTCCCAGCACCCATGCCGTGTCCCGGCCCTGCCGCTTAGGGAAGCAAAGCCCCCTGCCCTGTGGGGGTGGGGGTGGCCCGTGGCTGAGCCCCTCGTCACCCCAGCACCCCCTGGGGTTTACCGCCGTCGCCCCTCGCTGCCGCCTGTCCTGGGGGAGGAGGAGGGCACAGCCGAGCCCTGGGCCTGGGTTCAAATCTGCCCGCCCCTCGGCAGGGTGGCCGGGATGGACATCTGCCTTCACGGGGCCTTGGCCTCTCGTCTGCAAAATGGGGTGACGACCCCTCCCCCATGTCGCACTCTCGTGTTTTCCCTCAAAAATGCTCACATGTGGAATTGGGTGTGCGGCTGGGAGAAGCCCCTGGCCCCCCAGAATCTGCTTCTCCCTTACCTTTGGGGATTGCACCACCTGTCTCTGCTCAGGGTTTCTGCTGAATGAATGAGTGAATGAGTGAATGAGTGAATGAGTGAGTCGATCAGCTGATGGATGGGTTGACCGACTGCGGCAAGGAGACCTGGGACTGTGGCTAGAGCCACTGCGACGTGGGTTTGGCTTGAGGGTGAGGGTTTGGGGTGGGGGAGTGGGGGCTCGCTCTGAGGCTGTGTCAGCGGGACAAGGGACCTCGGCGCCAGAGGCTGGGCCGCCCTGCCCCATGTCCCCCCCTCCAGGGGCGGCGAGAGCCGCCCCAGCCCCAGCGTGGGCAGCGGTCGCTGTGCCGTGGACGGCCCCACCCGCCCGCCTGACACCGCCGGCTTTTGGGGCCTCCACCTGCAGTCCCCCCCACCCGGGGCCCGGCTCTCCAGGCATTGACAAGCTGCGAGGGCCACCCTGACCCCGGACACAGGGCCCGGCTCGCCTCCGCTAGGTGCGCCCAGGGCCGGGTGGGGGGACGCCGGCCAAGTCCTGTGGCTGCTGCCTGGCCTGGCGTGGGGACTCCACCCCCTCGGCAGCCCCTCCCCGAGGACCCCCGTGGGACTGGGGGCTGGAGAGCGGCCCTCCCTCCATCCCACTGGCCGTGCCTCCCCAGGAACCAGGGGCTCAGCCATTTGCACCTGCGGGGTCAGTGCCCGGCTCACTCCCCCCACATCCCCCGTCTCCTGGGACCCCGCCCCACTCCCACAGGAAACACCAGCCCCAGCCCCTGCGCCTGTTCAGAATTGGCCCTCGCGTCCCTGGGGCCGGGCCGGCTTCCTCCTCCTCCAGGAAGCCCTCCTGGCCACTCCCTGCAGACCCCCGACCTCTTACTGGTCTCTAGGCCGAACCTCTGGCCCCTGGGCCTGGCCCGCAGGACACACTGGGCACTGCACACGTGTGGTGTCGGCGGCCGCAGCCGGCCCGGTCTTTTCTGGGGGCTGCCCCAGCGGGCCCCTGTCGGGGGCCGGCGGCTGCCAGGCTCTTGAGCACCCTCGCTGCCTGTGGCTGTGGCGCTCCGTCTTTCCAGGACCCCAAGCTTGTCAGCAGCGGGGCCAGGCCCCAACCCCACGGCTCCTGGGACCCAGGCCCTGCTGCGCCGCTCCTGTGCTCGCCTGGCTAGGCTTTGTCGGCGTGCCTGCGCCCTTGGACGACAGCCAGCGTGCTCTGCAGCGTTCCCTCCCAGCTTACCCAGGTAAAACCCGACCACAGTCCTGGACAGACGCTTCTCTAGAGAAGACACTCAGATGGCCGGTGGGCCCCAAGCTCAGCGTCACCGGTCATGGGGGAAACGCAAGTCAAAGCCTCCTGACATACCATCCCGCGCCCCTTGGATGCTGCGATGAAGAACAGACAATACCAAGCGTTGGCGAAGGCGCCTGGACCCTCGTGCTCGGCTGGTGGGAAGGGAAGGCGGTGCAGCCGCTGTGGAGGGGAGCTCAGCGGTTCCTCAGAACGCTGGACCACCTCACTCCCAGGCGCGTGCCCCAAAGAATTGAAACAGCCTGCAGCAAGCAGAGGCACACAAATATCCTCGGACATAGCAGCGTCCACTGGCGCCCAAAGCTGGGGGCAGCCCCGGTGCCCACCGACAGACAGATGGCTCGGCAGCGTGTGGCCTTGCGCAGTGGAAGGTTGTGCAGCCATGGCGAGGAGTGATGTCCCTGCGGGCTGTGGCCTTGCCACAGTGAGGAGCGACGTCCCTGTGGGCTGCGGCCTGGCCACCCTGCAGGGCATCACTGGCAGCAGCAGGCATGTGGACGGCTCCCGTATGAGTCCATTCGCGCAAACGTCCAGAAGAGGCAAATCTGTAGAGGCAGAAGGCTGGGGGGCCGCTGCTGGCCGGGGGCCGCTGGTGGCGGGGGGCTGCTGGTGGCGGGGGCCGCTGGTGGCGGGGGGCTGCTGGTGGCCGGGGGGCCGCTGGTGGCGGGGGGCTGCTGGTGGCGGGGGGCTGCTGGTGGCGGGGGGCTGCTGGTGGCCAGGGGGCTGCTGGTGGCGGGGGGCCGCTGGTGGGGGGGGGCGTTGGCGGCCAGGGGGCTGCGGATGCTTCCGGGCTCCTTCGGGAGTGGACATGGCTGGAGCCGGGTGGAGGTGATGGCCCGGCCCCTGCACGTACTAGAAACGGCGCCTGCGCCTGCGTTACGTGTGTTTAACCTCAACACTAGTAAATAAATAAGTCCAGCTCGGAGCCCGGCCGCAGGCCCAGGACACGGGGCTCTTGGGGACCTGCCCTCCCGGCTCGGCCCCCGACTCCACGCCCCCGGGACCCCAGCCTGGGGCCTTCTGCAGCCACAGTCCCAGCCCCGCTGAGGGCCTGGAAAGGGCCTCGCGGGCCGCGCCGTCGGCTCCGCCAGCTGCTGGGCGTCCCCGCGTGGCGGGCAGGACTGTGGCGCTCCCCTGCCCCTCACGAGGGGAGGGGCCTGGGCTCCCCGGGGGCTCTGGTCAACACCCGGTCCAGGGCGAGGGCGGCAAACTGGCCCCGGCCGTTGTGGGGGCCGTGGGGTGCAGCAGACGCTGGAGCAGGCGGGCGGCCCCCACAGTGGGCAAGGCTGGGAAAGGGGCCCAGCCCTGGCCGCACCTCGATTTCAGGCCAGGGAGGGCCCTGCGGCGTCCCGCCTGCACCCATGGGGATAAATCGGGGGGCTGTAAGCCAGGCGGTGTGCGGGGAAGCTCACAGCCCCCCGTCCTCTCTCCGGGCGGCCCCCCCAGGCCGTGGGCACAGTGGGGTCCCCCAGTCCCACGGTGCCCCCGCCACGTGCACGGCAAAACACGCAGCATTACCTTGACGGCTCGGGCGGAAAGCACGATGACGTCACCACCGCCCCGTCATCGGAGAGCGTTTGTCACCAGCGACGTCCCGGGGGCAGGTGCGGCTCCTGCGTCAGCCAGCGGGACGCCTTGGGGGGCCAGCCCAGGGCACCCCTCGCCGCCGCCCGGTCAGCCCGGAGCCGCGCAGGTGGGTGGTGGGCGGCCTCGAAGCCCCCGCCCCTCAGGGCGCCTCTGCCACCCCCGCGGGTCTCCCCCTTCCAGCCCCTCCCTCGCTGGGGAGGTGAAGGACCTTGGGGGGTGAAGGGCCTTGGTTTTGGTCTCAGGCTCATGGTCCAACCCGGGCTCCCCCGAAAGACCTGCTGAAGGCCGCAGGCCTCGGGGCGTGAGGGGCACGGGGTGTGCCCCAGACACAAGCCGGGGCGGGGGGTGCAGCCCCAAGCGCCACGCGCAGCTGGGGAGGGGGCAGCCCTGGGCGCGGCCTGCCCT
This sequence comes from Dasypus novemcinctus, assembly GCF_030445035.2. NCBI lineage: Eukaryota > Metazoa > Chordata > Mammalia > Cingulata > Dasypodidae > Dasypus > Dasypus novemcinctus. The sequence continues at coordinate 66,104,192 of NC_080696.1, read as the reverse complement.
GCTCCCTCCAGCCTCCGCCCGTTGCTCCACCCCCGCCTTACAGGTGGGCGAATCACCTGGCCCCGCCTTACAGGTGGGCGAATCACCTGGCCCCGCCTTACAGGTGGGCGAATCACCTGGCCCCGCCTTACAGGTGGGCGAATCACCTGGCCCCGCCTTACAGGTGGGCGAATCACCTGGCCCCGGCAGGTGGACCAGGCCTGGCACTGAGCTCGTTTTCCGGACGTCCTTTAGGCCTGCGTTTCACATGAGAGCCGCCACAGTTTCCCACCTCCCTCAGTGGCCCCCTGAGCTCCCCCCCGGCTTTTGCCCCAGAGAAGGGGTGCCCTGAGGTGGGGGCCAGGTGCACAGACACACAGAGAACGGGCCAGCCTGGACCCCTTGGCCCTGCTCTCCTGCCAGTGGGGAAGCCCTTCCTCGGGTCCGACTCGCTTCCTTCTTGCTTCGGTTTCTTCCTTTTGGTTCTGAAGCCGGCAGAGCTCCCCAGGCCCCATGGGAGGGAGGCCACGGGTCCCGCAGGAGGCGGAGCCCTGACGGAAGCCCAGAACGTCAGCGCGTCGCACTCAGGACCCGTTTCACCTGGAACCGTTGTGCCTTCATATGGGGGGCAGAAAGCACAGCTCAGAGAGCGGCCTCCTTGTGGGACCGTGTAAGAACGCTCCGTCCTGCGCGCCCCGTGGGCAAGCCCGTGGGGCAGCTGGGGCAGCGGGCGAGGGGCTGCGGGGCAGCTCAGAAGCTGCTCATCCTGGCAGATGTGGCAGGGTCCTGGGACTGCCTCCGTGATGCCACCGGGCGCCTGCGGGCGTCCTCCTCGGGCTCCGCGTGGATGCAGGCACCCCAGGGCCTGCCTCCGGCCTCTCGCCGCCCACGTGGCTTGGTCGTAGACCCCCGAGCGACCTGCCCCTGGAGCGGCCCGGAGCCCCTGGGTCGGAGAAGCGCTCTGCTGGCGGGGTGGTGTCCTTCTCAGGGCCTTCGCTTCTCCCCCTGCCCTGGGACCCCCCGAGCCTGCCATGAGGGGGTGTTTCGGCACACGCGCCCCAGGAGCCGGGGCCCCGGCCCGACAGCCACAGCGCCCCGGCCCGACAGCCACAGCTGGCCGGACCTCACCCTGCCCTGGGCATTTGGATTCTGGGATTGGCTTAAATGTGCTTAAAAAACCAGCAGCAAACCTGTGATTTGGAGAAAGGATGCGGGCTGCTGAGCTGGACCCTAGAGTTGATGGTATGAAAAGCCGCCGCCACTGTGTGCCCACAGCAGGCACCCTCTGGGGTTTAATGTGGGACACTCGTAAATGCCGACAATACGGCCGCACATGTGGTGTCCACCACGGAGTGCAGGCACGAGGGCAGGCGCGGTGGCCGCCGTGGGTGCTGCGTGCTCAACAGCCTCTGCTGGGGGCTGGCTCGGTCCCCCGACCTGCCTGCACCTCGGCCCCCAGCCCCCAGGCTCCCGCGGCAGGAGGGCTGGTGCCCGGGGCCGTTGCTGCCGGAAGGAGGCCAGAACGGACCCTGCCGCTGAGCTAGTGCAGCTTGCCCTCCTTCTAGGGGGCTGAGCTGTGTCCCCCAAAAGATATGCTGCAGCCCTGGGCCCCGGAGCCTGGGGTGGGGGCCAGGTGAGATGAATTAAGCCGAAGTCCCACTGGAGTAGTGAATGGGGGTCCCTAAATCAACGGCTGGTGAGAAGAGGACGCACGGACACACCGGGGAGCCATCCGTGTGAAGACAGAGGCGGGGCTGGAGTGACGCGGCCCCAAGTCGAGGCCGCCAGTGGCCAGGAGACCCCGGCGGGGCCTGCGGAGGGAGCACGGCCAGACGGCGCCTCGACTCGGACTTCTGGGTGCCGGAGCGGTGAGGGCACGGCCGCACTGCTGCAGCCCCCGCCGGGCGGTGCTGGCCCCCGGGGACCCCACGCCGGGCCCTGTGGCTGGGTGCTCGGCCTAACCGCCCGGGCGCCAGCGCTGCGCTCCCCGGAGCCGCCCTCGCGCCTCTCCGCCGCTTGCCTCGTCCCAGGTGGGCAGGACGCTTGGCCACAGCAGGGCTTCGCCAGGTGGGGCGGAGGCGGCGGAGCCCGGAGGCGAGGGCAGGTGATGGTCACGCGATGGCGGCGACGCGCTGCGGGTGCACCGTGAGGCTCGCGCTTGCGGAACTGCCTCTGCGTCCCCACGGCGGGCCCGGCTCAGACAGACCGCCCGCCCTGGGGGGGTCCTGCGGGGTTCGGGGGGCCCGGCTCCGACGTGGGGACTCTGGGCACCCCGTCCCCACGCTGCCATCTGGCCCCCTCTGCACCCCCCTGGAAGGCTGGCCGGGAGGACACCACGCGCAGAGCCCCCGGCGACCCGGCAACGCCGCAATCGGCGCTAACGAGGGCTGAGGGGGTGGCCGGGGACAGCCCTGCCCGTGTCCAGCACGGAGTCGGCGTCTCGGCATGGACCTCCCTGAGCCCCTCAGAATCGTGGGCGCGGGGCGTGGAGTGCACAGAATCCCACCCACCCCCCAGATCCACTGGCTCAGAGGGTCGGGGGTGCTGACTGGGAATCTGCATTTTCACAAGCTGCTGGGATCCCAGCAAGTCCCCAGGGATCCGATGGAAATGCGGACACGGTGGCCGACCTCGGCTCAAGCCCCCAGCCTGGCCGAGGGAGGGGCTCCAGGCGGGCCCAGGCTCAGCGGCGCCCCCCTCCGCCCAGCGCCTGCTCCCCCAGCACTGCCCCCTGTTTTGCTTTGTCCTGGTGCATTTTCTCACCGGCCGGCGACAGAATCGGGGTCCCCAGAGCGTTTTGCCTTCTTGACAAATGCAGATGTCCCCTACACTGAGAGCCACCCACGCTGGACAAACGGCCCTTCCCAAAGCGGGGGGTCCTGCTCGGCCAGCGAGCTCTGTTAGGTCCTGGGAGGGCTCTGTGGAACCCCGAAGGCCAGCGAGCGGGGCTCTGGGCGCCCCGAAGGGGTTGGTGTTTCTGTACCTGTGGGCTCCCCTGCAGGCTCTTGCCCTGAGCCACACCCCACCTCCTCTCAGCCAGGCTCAGGACGCGATTGTCCTTTTCCTGCAGGAGCTTGCCTGTTGAGGGCTAAGATGCCCCCCAAAACCCCAAAGTGGCAGGGCAAGGCCTGGCAGCCCGAGGTGGGGAAGGGGCTCGAGGGGTTCCCCTGGGCCTCGGGGGCGGCGGGGGCTGGAAGGCTGTCGTGACAGCCCTGGGACCCTCCACTCAGCCTTGGCCCGGGGTCCTGGGCGCTGCGCCGACCCCTGTCCTTGGGCTCCTGGGGTGTCCCTTGGGAACGAGGCCTAAGAGCTCAGGGTGTCCCGAGCTCCTTTCTGAACAAACCGGCGGCAGCAGAACCCCAAGACCCTGCCCCCGGCATGCCCTGTGTGACCCCTGCCCCTCGAATGAGGGTGGACCAGCAGACACGACGCGCAGTCTGTGGCCACGGTACCGACTGAGCACGCCTGTGCTGGGTGGGCCTGACCTAACCAGGCGGGTCTTCCCAGGAGGAGGGCGCGGCCTCCACCCACCCATCCCGAGGGGTCACACGGCCAGGAGCTGCGGGCAGCCTCCTGGAGCCGAGTGACCCCAGCCGACAGGCAGCAGGAGAACGGGGACCCCAGGCCCGCAGCCTCGAGGTCTGCCCCCCCGAATGAACCTGGAGGGCGTCCCCAGGCCTCGGATGAGACCCCGGCCCCAGCCGGCACCTCGATTTCCGCCCGCTGAGGCCCGGCATGGAGAACCCGCCACAGCGCGCTCGATGTGGGGGCTGCGGCGCTGCGGCCCGCGGTGGGACCGTTTCCAGCTGCTGAGTTTGGGTGACTTGTCATGCAGCTCAGAAAACTAACAGGACTGAGAGCAAACGGTCCGGTGCCGCAGGCTGTGAACCCAGCCGTCCGCGCTCCGGCCAGCACAGGGGACGGCCACGCGCAGTCCCACCACCTCCGGCTGCTGGCGGCTCCCGGGGCTCCGGGTTGAGGATTCTGCATTTGACCCCGGCTCCCGTGGGTGGCGTCTGGGGGCTCTCGGGCCCTGCATTTGGGGTTTGGACCCATCTGGGGCTCCGGCTCTTGGGGGCCGTATCAGATCTGCCCTGGACCCTCCAAGGCTTTCCACGATTCCTTTAAGCTCGGAAATCTCCCGGGCGGCTGAAGTCAGAATGACGCAGTGCCCACCCTGCTTCCAGCCAGGGCCGCGTCGCCGTCCTGCCCGGGCACAGCCGCTGGGGTTGGTGGGGCGTCGAGCTCTGCCTGGGCCCAGCCGCTGGCGCTCAGGCCCTGAGACCCACCACCTGCCGGCCCCTTGGCCCCGGCGTTCCGTGTCCAGGCAGCGGCCGAGCCCCACTCCCGGGGCTGCCCTGCCCTGGCGGCTGTGGGGAAAGCCCCTGTGACGTCACAGCGGAGGCCACGGCAGCCAGATGTAGGACCTGGCATCCGCCCGCCGGCCCTTGCTGCCCCCCGCCGGCCTCCCATCTGGCCCCTTCCCTTGCACCTTCCCTAACGAGCGGCCGGCCTGTGCCCCCCGCATCGGGCCCAAGGGCCGGGTTATCAGCGGGAGGCCCGGGGGTGGCCTGGGCTGGGGCCTGCTGTCGGCACCTGGGTCCTTCGTGCCCCTTTATGTTTTGTTTTTTTTTTGCACTGGAATAATATTTATTTTTTCTCCTTTGGCAAAAAAGTTTTGAAAACAGAAAATCCCAAATAATCAAATGCAATGCCCATCACAGAAGAGGGTCAGGCAATAGTACAAAACATCCTACTTAGGATCTTTTTCCCCCTAATATACAAGTCAGTTTAAAATGGCAGAAGTTCTGTGAGAACTAAGAAATCTACAGCCTGTAGTTTGATAATAGAAAAAATTAGGACAATTAGAAGATCTCCAGCATGCAGCGTTTTGCTTAATTCCCTGTTCATAGCACTTAGTCCTCTAGGGTAGACGATGAGAGTTCCAGCACCAGTGGTGTGTGTCCCGCACCACCGAGATAGGGTGGACTTGCTGTGTCCCCTCCCTGCCCATTAAGGGGGGACACCCTTTTTCCCAGTCATCCCCCTATGCCCAGAGCAGGGGGATGTGCCCCTTTAAGACTCGCACTCGAGCTGGGGCACACGTCTGTCCACCCATCCATCCACCCACCACCCATCCATCCCCCCACCGTCCGTAAAAGACGCCTGCTGAGTGCGGCCTGAGCCCCGCAGCCTGCCATGTGCTGGACTAAACGGGCAGGCGCGGGGGCTGGAGCCTGGAGACCCCAGCCCGACCCCCGTCGCGGAGCAGCCCCTCCGGCTGTGCTCCTGTCGTGCGTCGGGGCCAGGGCGGGGCCTGCCTTGGAGGAGGGCCTGGTCGGTCGGCCCCACCCAGACCACCCTCGCGACAGCTGCTCTGGCCCGGCCAGGCCTCCACGGGCCCCGCGGGTGGGGGAAGGGGCCGGGGACCATCAGGCCCGGAGCCGCCACCAGCTCGAGCCAGCTCTCAGGGGGCCCGGGACACCCGGCTGCCCTCCGCCCTCCGGTGCCTCTCGGGTCCTTGGGCACAGCTGGGCGTGGGGTGGCCCTGGCGCCCGCCCAGGACCCTTTGGGGGCTGAGTCAGTGCCGTCCCCCAGCTCCTGTTGGGCAAATCCGAGAAGAGCCGGCTTTGGTGGCCGCTCTGGGGAGCCCTGGGACGGGGGCGCACTGAGCCCAGAGCCGCCAGGTCCGCTCCCTTGTAGTCCCTTCAGGTGGGGTGGGGGGCAGCGAGGGACCCCTGGAGGCCTTTGCACCCGCCCTGCCACCAGCACCAAGGCCCGCAGCCCCCCGGCCTCGACCCCCCCACCTGGAGCGTGGGGTGAGTCCTCACCCAGCCTCTCTCAGCCGGGAGGGTGCCCGAAGCGGGGGCCCCACCGACAAGGACCCCGGGTCCCACGCCTCTGCAGCCGGGACCTGGTCGGACCCTCCTCGGGGCTCAGCACCCTCCCAGGGACCCCGCCTGGAGCCCACCCCCTCGGGTCCTCACCAGTGGTTGGTGGGGAAGCCCCCGACGGGGGGCCAGGCCCGCCTGCTCCCCAAGGCATCCTGGGAAATCCCGCCCGGCACCCGGCAGGTGCTCGGTGAGTCTCTGCAGGACCCCAGGGGGCACTGGGGAGCGAGGCGCGTGGAGCCACGGCCCCCAGCCCACCCCCACTCACAGCGCCCCAGAGTGGCCCCCGCCTCTCACTGCCCCTCCACACTCCCTCCCCTGCCCCCAAGACCCCCCCTCAGGGCCCCTCAAGGGGCTGGAGGCAGGAACGGCCTCCCCCGGGCAGGGGTCCCACTGGGGGGCAGGCGTCACGGCGCTGGACCCCCCTCCAGGGCTGGCCTGGCAGGGTCCTCGGGGGTCTGCCGCTCGGCAAGGGGGGGCTGCACCCCAGTGCCGCTGAGGAGCGTGGGGGCAGGGGATTCACCCCGACGGCATCCCCCCACCCTCCCTACCACCCAGCCCCCTCAGGAGCCACCTCTTCCTCGGCCTCCGCTTCCTTTCCAGCACTTTCTAGGTCCTGACGAGCCAGTGCAGAAGTGGGAAGGGCATTCCCTGCTCCCCGTGCCCCGAGGGTGTCCCCGCCCGGCTCGGGCCCTGCCACCTGGCGAACAGAGCTCAGCCTGTGGGGTGCGCCTGGCCTGCCCCCACCCCTGCCCACCAGGTCCCCCCCCCCACGTCGCCCGCGCAGCGGAGGGGGCCCTGCCCTCCCACCCACGAGCTGAAGCAGACGCTCGCGCCGCGGCACCGCGGGGTCCTGGGGCCGCTCCTGGACGGGGTTCAGAGGCTCAGGGTCAGCTTCGGTGGCCTCGGGGGACGCAGCCAGCCCGGCTCGTGCGCAGGTCCAGGCGCCCTCAGAGAGCTGCCGAGCGACGCCCGCAGCGGCCCAGGCACAGCCCCCGGCTCGTGGAGACCCCTGGCCCACCGGGGTCTGCCTTGGTGCCAGCCGCAAAACCCCACACGGGCAGGTGGGCAGGCGGGTGGGTGCTGCCCATACCCAGACGGGGAGCGCGCAGCAGGCGTGGGTAGTGGGTCCTGCCGGGACACCCCCCCCACCCGGCCACGCTGCCTGGGTCCCCGAGGCCCCCGAGGCCCCCTGTCCCATCCCCACATCCACCCTCCTGCAGCTCCTGGGACCCCCCGCCTGCCCGGGGCCGCTAACGCCTGGTGCCGGGAACTGCGCGGTGAGGGGACACATACGCCTGGTGCCGGGAACTGCGCGGTGAGGGGACACATACGCCTGGGGGAGCCGAGGCACTTCAGAGGGTCCTTCTCCATCCCCCTCTCGAGGTGGTCTCCCGCAAGAGCCCCCGGGAGCAGTGCCCGGTGCCCGTCTCGAGGCAGCCCAGCCCATCGGGCTGCGGCACTGGCCCTGAAAAGGCTTCCGGCAGCCCCGACGGTGAGCCCACATTCCTGGGGACGCCGGGGGACGAGGCAGCGAGTTCCACTGAGGGGACCCTCCCCACAGAGCCGAGGAGGAGGCGCCCAGAGGCGCGGGAGGAGCCGAGGGCCCTGGGGCTGACGGGGGGACAGTGTCCCATCAGGCAGGAGAGCCCCCACGAGTCGCAGGGACGAGGCGGGGGGCCAGGGCTCCCGGGGGTGACAGGACAGGGGCGGGGGCTGCCTCCAGCCCCGGGTGCAGCCCACCTTCTCCCCAGGTGCGGCCCACCCCCTCCCTGGCCCACCCACCCCCCACCACCTCTGCGCAGCTCACGGCCCCTGGGGGAGCCCCCACGGCAGGGTGCCAGCCCCCCAAACCATTCACCGCCCAGGAGCCCTGGCTGGAGTCGCTGAGGAAGGTTCTAGCAGCGATGGGTGGCCGTGCGGCCAGCACTTATTGAGCGCTTGCTGTATACCTTCATGGCATGCAGGCCACCCTTGCAGCGGGCCTCTGTGAGAGTGGAGGCGAGGGCGACCCTGCCCGGCTCAGCCCCCTGCCTGCGTCCCAGACAGAGCACCGGGGCCGGCATCGATTGGCCGAGAGGAGAAACCTGAAATAGCCCGGCTGCCGGTAAACAGGGCTTTTAATCGTTTCAGCAGCGGAAGCCGAGCAGGCCCGGGCGCTTTGATCTGTAACAACCGCAAGGGCAGCTTGGGGGCCCCTCGTGGACAGCTCCCCACTGGGCCCCGCACCGGCCACCCTGGGCAGACCCCAGCAGGAGGCCGGGGCCCCCTCCTGGGACCCCCTCAGCCTACGACGCGGCCTGGGGCAGCTGCGGGGGCTCGGGTGGCCTCTGCAGCCCCCACAGCCCTGCCCCTCTCGCTGTGGGTCCCTGGGCAAGTAGGTTAGGCACTCCGTGCCTCAGTTTCCTCGTCTGTGAAATGAAAATATTGACTGTAGGCGGTTGTAGGTCCCGACTGAGCTAAGGCAGGCAAGCGGGAGAAGCATACGGGGCTTCTTCGACGAAGGACACCGATTCCTTGGGAGGCGTCGAACGAAATTCCCAGCAGCACTTGGGACTCTGCTCTTAATCCTCTAGATGTGTCGAGACAGGGCACAGCCCCCTGCCCGTTCGTGATGGACGGAGCTGCAGCGAGCCCCTCACCCGGCACGGCCAGAGCTGGGGCTGGTGCCAGCAGGAAGCCAGCCTCAGGCTCCACACAGAGTGAGCTCAAGTGTGCTGCCCCGGGGGCAAGGCCCGCCAGTCCCCCGCCCCGGTCAAGTTGTGGGTCAGCATAGGAAACTTGATTGTGTCCTCAGGCTGACCGCACCCTGGAGGCTTTGTCACGGAGAGTAATACAAAGCAGGGGGGGTCAACCTGTGGCCCGAGTGGCCGAGCAGGGACAGCCAGCAGCTGGGGCGGGGGAGGTGCTGAGGGAAGTGGCGGTTTGGGGGCAGGGCGGCCTGTGGAGGGGCCTGGTGACCCTGTGACCCCAGGGTCACCCCCCACCTGCCACACCCCAGCCCCACCTGGGCAGGTGATGGGCTGTCAGGACTCACCAAGTGACCCCACTGAGCTACCGGGGCTGAGAAGGGAAGCTCCGCCTCCTGCCCCAGCCCGGAGAAGCCCCCGCCCCAGGGCGTGCAGCCCCCCGCGGCAGCCCTGCCCCAGGCTCAGGCTCGTTAGGGCCCCTGCAGCTTCTCGGATAAATAATTAACTTGGACGTCGGGGAGGGCATTTCCCAGCGGCCAAGGTCACTGCAGGCTGGCCGCAGCCTTCCCGTCAGCTGTGCCTCCTGCTCGGCCGGCCGCTGTGACGAATGGGGCTCGTGGCTGCACCACTGGCCGGGGAAGGAGAGGCCTGCAGCTGCTTTTCTTGCAGAATTAGCTGCCGGTGCTTCATCAGCTGCAGATTGGCCAAGGGGGCAGCCGGCCAGGGGCAACTCCTGAGCCAGACGCGACCCAGGCTCGCCCGCTTGCCAAAGCACCGTCCAGCGCAAACTCCGGCTCCGGGCCTTTGACCACAAGCGTCCCTCTGTCCCCGACAGCGTGGGGGTGAGGCGTTGTGGCGCTGGCCATGGTGGGGGGCCGTGGGGCCACGGCTGCTCCTTGACCTCGACGTCCTTGCCCAGAAGTGGCCTCGCAGGGCACAAGGCTGCAAAGAGACCCGGGGGCACCGCCAGGGCCAGGCGGCGCAAGTGCCTGGCGGGAGAGGGAAGGCGCCTCCAAATTCACGTGTGCCCCGAACCCCAGGATGCAACCTGATTTGGAAACAGGGTGCTTGCAGGTGTCACTGGTTATGATGCGCTTGTTCTCGTTAAGGTGGCCCCAGGCCTGGGACGAGGGTCCTCGGGAGAGAAGAACAGAAGACACAGAGGCCAGGTGAGGACAGAGGCCGAGGCGGTAGGGACGGGGCCACAAGCCCAGGTGCGCCGCGGCCACTGGACACTGGAAGGGGCAGGAAGGGGTGTCCCCAGGGCCTTCGGACATGGAGGTTCGTTAAGGTGGCCGGGACCACCGTGGCCGCCTACCCCAGCCTGGGGGTGGGGGTCGGCCGTGGGGGGCAGGGCCCGCTCCAGGCTGTCGGGGAGCCCGGGCCTGGCCTGGTGAGGGCAGTGGGTGGAGCCAGCACCACCTGGCGGGCAGGAGGGGCACGGGGCCGGGAGGCTGGCTTTGTGGCCGCGCAGGGGGCTTGTCCCACTCCGTGGACCCAGGCGCCCCTGCACCACCCCCCAGCCCCCGGAGCTGCACCCGCCTACCCCACCTCCTCTGGTCACCTGGCTGGGGGGGCCCTGGGCAAGGTGGGGCCGTTTCCAGGAGTCACCCCGCGAGGAGGCAGCCGGGAAGGATTCGAGGGCTCACCGAGCCTCTGGGTCCCCCGAGTCTGCCCTGCCCCCCCGCCGAGCTCTGGCTGCTGGTGGGCCGGCACCACCCATGCACCCCGTGGACTCAGGAGATGCTGCGTCCGAGCCCGGCCAGGGTGGCAGGTCCCAGGCTGCAATGGGGTGCAGCCCCCCAAGCTCCAGGCAGGAGGAAGAAGAGGGCAGAGCCTGCCCGCAGGGAGCCCAGGAGAGGAGCTGAGGCCAGGTGGACCACCGGGAGGCAGAGGGGAGAGGACCGGGGGCAGGATGGAGGCGCAGGCCCTCCTGGGGCCGCCCGTGGGGCCCGGTCCCCGTAGGTGCTGAGGAAGGACGGCCTCGACCCGGAGCTGGCTGCACTTCCTGCCCATTAGTCCGGCTGAGGGATGGCCTCTGACCAGCACAAAGTGACCGCCTAGAGGATGTCCACGAGGGCCGCAGCCGCCGCACGTCAGGTCTTCCTTGGAGGGCCGACGGCAACACGCAGTTTGCAGAAAACCCAGTTGAGGCTCAAAGTGTCAGGCAGAGGACTGGCACGCGCGGAGCGCCAAAGACAGGATGCCCGTCTCCCGCTGCCCCACCGGGTCCCCAGGTGACACCCCCCCCACTAAAGGGGGTCTGCTGTGTTCTCGGCAGAAGGGTGGTCCTCAAAGGGTCCTCTGCCCCCATCCTGGGGCCTCCCGGGGCAGTGGGGCCTGCAGCTGTGCCTGAGGCCAGGCCCTCGAGGGGCCACGAGCCCGGGCTGTCCAGGGGGCCCAGTGCCCGCACAGGGATCCCGAGAGGAGGGGTCAGAGTGGACACAAGGACGCAATCGGGGGGCCGTGGAGATCCTGCGCTGCTGGTTTGGAAGGTGGACGAGGCCCACGAGCGAAGGCAGGCAGCCTCTAGGAGCTGGAGAAGGCAAGGGAGCCAGTTTTCCCCTCGAGCCTCCCTAGGGAGCTGGGCCACCAACCCTTGACTTTAGCCCATTTAGACCATTTCAGACCTCTGCCCCAGCACTGGACGGTAGCTAAGGTATGTGGCATTGCGCCACTGTGTGTGGTAACTTGTGACGGCCGCCTTAGGCAGCTCATAACCACCATAAATTGACCATTGGGTTTGGTGCCAATGAAAGACCAGAGCTGACTTGGCTGATCTGCCACCTGCACAGGCCACCGTCCACTTGCTCGTAGAGGAACAGTAGGTGGCCCCTGTGCCCCAAGTAACTTCTTGTTGGAGCGACCATTCTGGTTTGTGCAAAGCATGTGTTTCCTTCTCTCCATCAAAGATCAATTCTAGGGGACACGTCTATGTCCCCCTTTCCATTTGTGTCAAAGCTGCACAAGGAGCTCTTATGGGAGCCCCATAGCAGCTCGTGGTGGCACCCAGCTGATGGGTGCATGCTCGCCATCCCCACCATGCCCTTCCTCTCCTTCCAACCATTACATTCCCTCCACCTCTATCACCTCCCCTCCGTCTCCACCATCACCTTCCCCTCCATCTCCATCTCCTTCTCCTCCATCTCTATTACCTTCTCCTCTATCTCCATCACCTCCCCCCATCTCCATCACCTTCTCCTCCACCTGAGCCAGGACTGGGCAGGGTCCTCACAGTGTCCCCCAGTGCTGAGTGGGATTGGCCCGTCTGGCAGGTGGGGCGATGCAGCAGGAGGCTTCTGCGGGGGCACATGGGGTCATACACCTGTTGCGGTGGCCCCTGAGGTTGCTCCAGCGTGGGCTCTGGAGGAGGGCTGGGGGCGTCACTGCTGGATTCTTACTTGATTTAAAAGGACCACCCGCGGCAGCCCCTTCCTGATTCACCTTGAGGCTGGCCTCTGCTCTCACAGACGGGGCTTTGCCAGGTTTGTTCCTGAGGTCCCTTCTCCACAGAAATGCCCAGCCGGAGTGCAAGGGCCCCCCAACCCTGCAGGGAGGCCGCTGGCAGCCGCGGCGGGAGCCGGCTCCCCGCGGGCTCGTAGTCCTGCTGGCTTAACGAGGTGGGCAAGGAACTGCCGCGTGACATTCGCAGGGAGCAGCTCAGCGCTGAAGGGACCCCTCCCTCCTGTGGCCCAGCCCAGCTTCGGTGGGAAGTTGCCAACTGGAAACTTCATTTTTACTCCACGTTTCCTGCCCAGTTCCGTGTGTACTTGGCTCACACTTCCCCTCGGCGATTTAGCAGGGAGCACTGCCGCTTCCAGAAAAAATAATCCAAATAAACCCCAGGGAGCTGAAAGGGCTCCAGGCCCCGCGCCTACCTTCCTAAAGAGCACCCCAACTCCCGCACCGCCCCCCGGGAGAGAAGGCCCGAGAACTCCGGCTGGTCCTGTACTGACCCGCAGGCCGGCTCCGGCCGGGGACGAGAGGGTCGGTAGCGTTCGCTGCTCGCCCGCGGGCGTGCTGGTGCAGGTGGCGTGGGCAGCCGCGCTCGAGGCTGCAGCTGGGCGCTGTGCGGTCCACGCCGCGCCCTCGCCGGGGCCAGGGACACGGGCGGGAGGGCGGGAGGGTGGCGGCGGGGCGACGCTGCCCGTGGCTTTCAGCGGGCAGGCATGAACGTCATAACCCCTTTTAAAAATCTTCAAAATCCTCTTTAGGAACACGCTCCACCTGAACGATGCAACAATCCGCTGGGCCTGCTCGCCCGGCTCGTTATTGAGACTTTTTCTCCTATAGTAGAAAATCAAGGAAAGTCCACAGGAGCAAAATCCAACTCTAGGCACTTAGTTTCCTAAAAGTATACACATACTTTCCTCCTACATTCTCTGAAAATTTTAAAAGAGAGCCTATAAAACTCTGTTCGAACAAAAAGAAAGAGAAACCAAAGAATCAAAATATATATATATGAAAATCAAAAATTAAACTCTGTGCAATAAATCCAATTTTTGTCCATCACAGATTGTGGCCAGGTAGGGGGAGGACAAGGGTGAAAGGAAAGGGGCCGAGCAGCCACGTCCAAGAGCCCACGAGGCCCCAGGACTGCCACGTCCAAGGCCACGCCGTGCCCCCTGGGGCATTCCCAAGGCCTCGTCCCTCCCTGGTGGGTGCGCCAGGCATGGGCGCCCGCCCGTGACCGGCAGGACGAGGGCCAGCACGCTGCTCCGGAGGTGGACGCTGGCATCTAGGGACGGCCCTCGGGCCCACCTGGACAAACGCAGGTCAAGCCCCCACGGGGGAGGAAGGACCCCTCCTTGGGCTCACGGGGCCCCGACGGCCCGTGTACTCGAGGGTCCCCGGCTCCGGCAGAGCCCACGTCTCGGCAGCCAGCCCCGAAACCCACCCCCACCTGGAGCCCCCGCCTGCCGGGAGGGGCCGCTCGTGGCACTAGATGGTCCCAGACCCCAGACCCCGTCCTCCCCGAGGGAGAGCAGGGAGACCGAGGCCCGAGCCTTGTCATTGGACGGAAAGGACCCTGTCAGCCCCACACCATCCCGTGCAGGTGTCGCCTCGGCCGGGAGGCGTCTGCAGCCGGAGCAGCATGTCCCCAGAGGGGGACGGTGTGTCCTCTCGGTGACTGTCGTCCAGGCAGAGGCCAAGCCTCCAAGAACATGAAGCCAGCGCCACCCAGTCACCAGGTCCTCGAGCGGTCAGAGGCCAGGCCTGGCCGGGCATGCCGTCCAGTGGTGCTGCGCTGCCAGGACACTCCAAGGCCCCGCCAGGCCCCGCCCCGGGTGCTCCAACCCTGCGCCAGAGGGAAGCAGGGAGGGGTCAGGCGAGCGGGACGGGCACCACGCTCACCCAGGCCCGGGGGGACACGCCCCTCCTGCAGCACCAGGGACCGCACCCCTCCCAGGAGCCTCTGGGCACCCTAGGCCAGCTCTGTGTCCAGTCACCAGGGGGAGGTGGGGGCGTGGCCTCCAGGCAGTGTCCCGAGGCTGCGCCAGGAGCACGCCGGGAATGGGGCGGGGGGGGGGGGTGGGGGGAACGTTCAGGCCCCACTGCTGCAGCGGCTCAAATGCTTCCGGAGCGAGGGGCCAGGACAGCTGCCCTGGCGGGTCCAGGGAAGCGCCGTGACAGGGGGCGGGAGCGGAGGGGCTCCTGATCCCGGGGGGCCTGCAGATGCGGCGCCGAGCCTCCCACGAATGGCCCCAGGAACATCAGCACCCGCCCTTTCTAAGCACATGAGGGGGCGCAGGCCAGCTCGGGAGGGTGGCGGGAGGGAGCGGGCACAGGGAGGTGGGTGCAGGGTGGGAGTGCAGGGTGGTGGGTGAAGGTAGTGGGTGCAGGAAGTGGGCACGGGGGGCGAGAGCACCTTCCCACCAGGGCCCCACAGCCCGGAGCGAGCGCATGGGCCTGCCGGGGCCCAGTCGCCTGCCGGCTCTGCGCCGCTGTGGGGGGCAGACCCCGCGTCCCACAGTCCCACAGAGGCTGGGGCCCAGGGCCTGGCGAACTCCCCTGGGGGAGGCCCAGCGGGGGTGCACCGAGGGTCCCTCGAGCCAGGGGTGCGCGAGCTGCCCGCGGGAGCCGCGGGGGAGGCCCTCACCTCCAGCCCGGGCGGGAAACAGCAAGGGGCTCCGAATGCTCCGGCACCCGCGGGCCGGGCGTCTGCCCGGGGGCTCCCCTGGCTCTGGCAGGCCGGCCTGGCCGTTCATGTGGACACCGGCCACTGCAGGACGGGGACCTTAGGGGCGCCCCAGGCTGAGTGGTCAGCCCCGTGGCCACCCCCCGCCCAGCCAGGTTGGGGACACGGCGTCCACAAGTCCCGACTGCTGCCCTGCGGCCAAGGGGCCTCACCTCCAAGGGGGCAGATCGGGGGCTACTGACGAGGTCCCCTTTCCCCTTGCCGCACTCGACAGCCCCAGTCCGCGCCTCGCCTGGGGCGCCGGGCCGCAGTTCACGCCGTGATGACGTCATCGGCCCCGTTCGAGCCAGTTGAGCGGCCCCTGGGGTGCCCCACCCAGCAGAGAGCGACACCCGGAGGCTGGGGGCCTGGCCTAGGGGACCTGGGAGCGGGGGGCACTCGGTGGGCTCGCGTGGGCTCCCGGCCCCCTGCAGCCCCGAGCCCGCCCTGGCCCCTGCTCCCGGCGCCGGGAACGGGTGGTGGAGGGTCTCGGTCCAGGCCGGGCTGCCCGGCGAGGGCCCAGCTCCCGGCGGCTCTGTCCGCATCTCCCCGCGTGGGCCCTGGGGTCGGGGTCGCCGCCTGCTGGGCTTCGGTGCTTGGGGTCCTGGGCGGGGGAGGGTGGGCACGGGTGGGGGGATCCTGAGCAGCGTGGGGTGGGCCGAGGGGCCGAGGGGAGAGGCCGGTGGAGACCATGTGGAAGGTGAGCCCCGGGCGGGCTGCTGCGAGGACCCCCTCAGGGGGCGACACAGGGGGACCCCAGGCCCCTGCACGCTGCTGCCTGCCGTGCCGGCCCCCCCGGCCAGCGGTGGACGCGGTGCTCGTTGCCCCCTCCCTCCTGCCTCCAGGGCCCTGAACTTGCCTCAAAGCCAGGCGGGGGCGGTCCTGAGGGGCCTCCACATGGGCGGCTCGGCCCGGAACATTCTCTGGCTGCATCCGAGCTGTCAGCCTCCCGCTGCCCACACCCTCCCCACAGAGACCCCGCGGACCAGAAACACCGCCCGCAGCCCCCGCCTAGAGCCCCCCTCCACGCGCCCCTTGCCCCCGCAGCACCCTTCGCTCCCGCAGCGTCCTTCTGAACAGCGTCGACAAGGCCAGCCTGGCTTTCCTCCTGGCCTGGCCTCTGGCTGGAGGCGGTCCCCAGAGCGCGGGGCTAGCAAATTGGCGCTCCGTTACGACGTTTCTCATTTTCCTCAAAGACAGCGCAGGCATGGTTTAAAAACTTAGCTGTGCCGGAGGGTGTGCAACTGAAAGGAAGAGACTCTTTCACAGAGCACAAAGGCAGGCGAGGGCGGTGGGGGGGCACGGAGAGGGGAGGACGGTGGGGGGGCACGGAGGTGGGTGAGGGCTGGGAGCATGGAGGGGAGGACCCAGCCGTCCCACCCGCCTTCGTGCTCCCTGCCCTCGGGCTTCCTGGCTGCTCTGCTGGTGACGACAGTGACTCCCCTGCTTCTGTCACCCCCATGAAAACCCCGAGAGGCAGGACAGAGCTGTCCCCTTTAGCTGAGGGGAAGCTGAGGCCGCAGGACTTGCGCACGGGGTGGAGACGGGCCCAGTGGGGTCAGACCCCTGCCTCGCTCCCAGCCAAGGCCGTCGGTGGTGCCACTGCTCCAGCCCTGCCTCCTCCCGCGCTGACCCCCACACCCCCGCTCTCCCCAGGCCTCGGCCCCCCCCCACCATCGTGACCCCCCATGTCCCAGCCTGACGCCGGGAACTGGCTATTGGAGGCCTGGGGAGCAGCGGCCGGGCACAGGTTGCCCACGACGCCCTCTCGGTGCTCGGAGCTTTGTGCCCCCGCTGCACGGGAAGCCCCGGGTTCCGGGTCTATTAAAACGCTACAGAGCGGCGAGGGCCTCTTCCCCCGCGAGAGGCTAGACTTCATTCCCCGTCTCGAGAAATTAATTTGGCCTCTGAGTTCCTCCTCGCCGGACAACAAAACAGCCACGTGAGTCGTGCTGCACTTCACGGCGACGTGCGGGCGAGGCCGAGAGAGCTGGTCGCACTGGACACGGCCTCCCCGGCGGCAGCCTCAGGCCAGCGGGCTGGCTCCGACGGTCCACAGCTTCTCCCCGGCTCCACCATCGGGCTCGCGGTGCAGTTACCAGGCGAGTGGGGGGAGGTGAGGCCACCCCTGCTCCAGAGCGGCCCCCTGCCCCCCAGTTCCCTCTGCGTCCCTGTTGCCCGGTGCCACCGGAGCACCGAGTCTCCCCCGGGCTGCCCCACTGACCCTCCCGCCGTCAAAAGTCTCGAAAGCACCTCTCGTCTGCCATCCATGGGGCCAGTCGTCGGTCGCGCCAGTTCTCCCGCTTCCTGCTACGATGGGATTGGACTTCCCTCCTGGGCCGTTCTTGCAGGAAACGCGCAGGAGCAGAGCGATGTGTGCAGCTCCCGTGCAGAATTCTTGACCCGCTGCAGCAAACAGCGGGGTCCCAAGATGAATAAGAAATGTGAGGAAACGGAATTGGCCCAGTGGTTAGGGCGTCCGCCTACCACATGGGAGGTCCGCGGTTCAAACCCCGGGCCTCCTTGACCCGTGTGGAGCTGACCCATGCGCAGTGCTGATGTGTGCAAGGAGTGCCATGCCACGCAGGGGTGTCCCCCGCGTAGGGGAGCCCTACGCACAAGGAGTGCACCCCATAAGGAGAGCCGCCCAGCGTGAAAGAAAGTGCAGCCTGCCCAGGAATGGCGCTGCCCACACTTCCTGTGCCACCAACGACAACAGAAGCGGACAAAGAAACAAGATGCAGCAAATAGACACAGAGAACAGACAACTGGGGGAGGGGGGGAATTAAATTAATAAATCTTTAAAAAAAAAAAAAAGAAATGTGAGCAAAACACAAGCCTCTGTCATCTGAAACTGCGAAGGAATGCGGGGGGCATGTTTGTTACTGAAGCCTGACTCAACCTGTCCTGACTGATACACCCAGCAATTCTCCTTCTGTAATGTTCTATGACTATTCACTGGAAACTGCTACCCTGCTCCTGGCATTGCTCCAGGCACTGGGTGACATCTATGAGCAGCTGGACAAGGTCCTTCCCTAGTGGGCTCACAGCCCAGCAGGAGGAGGTGGACAATGGACAAATAAAGCAATAAATACGTCTTACGTCAGGTGGCGACGTGTGATAGAAAAACGAAGAAGGAAAGAGGGGTGGGAGCTGCCCGGGCGGGGGGTGCAACTGCTATTTTCAGCCAGGCGGTCCGTGTCCCGGGGAAGCTCTCAGCACCGAGGTGTTCTCTGCAGAGCCGGGGGCCCTTCAGGCGGGGGCTGCCTGGCTCTGTGTCGGCTCAAGGAGCCCTCAGGGCTTTGGCGAAGGCGTGTGTCCCCACAAGCTCAGCGCCGGAGCAGGTGGCCGAGCTCAAGGGGCTCCAGCCTGGAAGGCGTCCGCATGTCTGGAGCCACCGGGCAGGGCACACTCTGCTGAGAACCGAGTCGGGGTTTCGCTCAGGCCACTGGCCCTCCGTGTCCCCAGTGGCCGGGGACCCCAGGTGCGAGTCCTCTCCCCCAGCCCCCCTCCCAGGCGCCGTCTGACCTCAGAGTTCTCTTAGGAACGACAGCAGGTGGGTGCGGTGGGCGGCACGTCCCTAACCATGTAAGGCCAGTGGGAGGCATTTGTCGCTGGCCCGAGCAGCTGGGGGGTTTCGGTTTCAGCGCTGGGTGGCTCTGCCGCGCCGGCCAGTGGAGCCCCGAGGGGCTCGGCCCGCAGTCCCGACCGCGGGGACTGATCAGGGACAGCAGTTTCCCCGCAGAGGAGTATTTACTGCACACTCGTTAAAACGCAGGAAGCCGAGCCCCGGCCTGAAGACGCGCCTCCCGCCGGCTCCAGCTCCGGGAGAGTCAGCCCCTATAACCCCGGCTGGGTCCCTTCAGACCCCCAGCCCCGGAGCCGGGGGGACGCAGGGGGCCACACTGAGGTAGGGCCCCCGTGGGCAGATGGGGGGCACAGGGCTTCGGGAGGGGCAGGGGACGTGGCGGCCCCCCACTGTGACTGCTCTGCTCCCCCACCCCGTGCTCCCCGCAGCTGGGGCTCAGCCAGGCAGTGGCGGCCCCATCGCAGTGGCCTCTGGCTGCTGCCCGGCTGCGCAGGGGCTGGACGGCCTGGACACGGACAGCGGAGGAAAGGACGACTTTTTTGGGGAGAGAGTGCGGCCGGCGCTGGGCCTGGCAGCGGAGGCGCGGGTGCCTGGGAACAGCTATTAAAAGCCGGGAATGAACAGGTGCAGGCCGGAGGGCTCGGCCGGCGGGGGCGCAGGAGGGGCTGGCATGGGTGCCGTGGCAGGGTCAGGTGGTCCTCCCGGGGGCCGAGGCAGAGGGCGGGCGCCTGGGCCAGGGGGTGGCTGGGGCGCGAGCTGCAGAGCAGACCGGCGGGGGGGCCTCCCGCTCAGGGGCGCGAGCCGGCATGCTGGGACCTGCTGAGCCGCACGAGGGCCGGAGCCCACTCCCCGCCTCTGTTGCCATCACAACCAGGGCCCTGCCCCTGCCCTGTGCCCCCAGCTCCATGCAGGTCTGTCCCCCGGGCTGGGCAGGGGGTGCTGCCCAGTATCTCCCACGCAGACCCACGCCCCTGCCTCAGGCGTCGACGTGTGTCCCCGGGCACCTGGCCGGCGTCAGCCCTGGGCGCACAGACCCTGGCTCGCAGGAGGGACGCTGGCCCTCCCCCACGGCCCACCTGCACACGGCGCCCAGCGCGGGCAGGGGAGCCCCTGGAAGCTCAGGGACCGTCGCCATGACCGACGAGGGCGGCTCGCGTGTCAGCTGCACGTTGGAGCCCCTGGGAGGGGAGGGTCCAGATGCGCCCCGCACACGCAGGGACCACGCACACGCATGTGAGACGGGCAAGTGGGGCTCGACCTCCCCATCGTCCACCCAGAGTGGCCTGGGGACCCCGGGGTGTGGCCCCGACTCCTGCCTGTTCCGGGAGCTGCGGCCGAGGGCAGCGTCCATGTGCTCTCCAGGCGGGCCCCCACCCGCGGCTCTCGCCCCCGGGGCTAAGCAGACGCAGGGGCCCGGCCGCCCCCACCCCTGTCACCATCCCCGCCGGCTTTGTGGAGTGGCCGGCAAGCCCGAGACCTGAGCTCAGGCTCATGCCGCGCACGGAAGGGGACGCCGCGGCCGCCACCTGCCCTTCGGGAGCTGCCCGCGCCTCGCAGGCTGTCCTGCAGCTCGGTCACTGGCCAGCGAGTGTCATCTGTCCAAGCTGGCCGGGGGGATGTGCCAAGGCTGTGCCCCAGGCCAGCTGCCCGGGGCAGGGTGGGGGGGGACAGGCTGGGATGAACCTGGGGGGGCCCGCCCGGGCGGCTGGCCCGCTCACCGAGCAAGGAGCCCAGTGCTCAGTCTGGCCGGAGAGCAGGGACCCCAGAGGGGCCAGCCGGGTCACAGGGGTCACGCCGAGGGCAGTGGGGCAAAGGGGAGGAGAAGGGGTTGAGGCTGACAGGGAGACCCGCGGGCAGGAAGGAAGCCCCTCAGAGCGGGCACAGGACGGGGGGAGGCAGCTACGGCCTCTGCCTGCAGAACAAATGGAGGTGTCCGAGCACCTGTGCGGGAGCTGTGCGGCCCCAGCGTCACCACCGCCGTCGCCGCGCCCCGGTGACCGCCGAGCCGGCCTGCCCTGCCCACCGTGCCAGCCCGGAGCCCGCCCAGCCCGGAGCGGCCCCTGGCAGTGCTGCTTCTGCGACGCTGGGCAGGAATGCCAGGCCACAGTGGCCACAAGGCGTGGAGGCTCTTAGAAAAAGGGGTTTGCGCAAAGGCAGGTGAGCGGCTGGGGAAACCTGAATCACGGAGGGCCTGGCCCGGCGGGGCAGACCCGGGCCTCCAGCACCCGCTGCCCCAGCGGGGCACATGGAGCCGGGGTGCACAGCCCCCCAGAGCGCCAGGCCAGGGCGAGCACCCCTCCGCTGCCGGGGAGACGACACAGAGCAAGGGCAGGCCGCAGCCACGGCCCTGCGCCACCTCCCGCCCGCCCATCCCGTGGGAGCCCCCCGGCTGGCCATGCGCCCCATGGCCAGCTCTGCTCCAGCCCCCGCGGCCACTGCAGCGCTGTGGCCACCTTCACCTCTTACGAGGCTCCCTCCAGCTGCCCCCGGGCTGGGAGCAGGGAGGAGCTTGGAGAACAAGGGGCTCCCCAGACTTCAGGTGAGAAACTTGGAATGGGGGAGTCAGTGAGGGCATGGGGCCGGCCATGCCCCCCCCATGAAGACCCTCCCGTGCAGGACAGGGGTGGGGGCTCAGCAGGCACGCCCACGCTGAGGGCCCCAGCACGTCCTGGACGGCTGTGTTAAGGAAGACTCTGAGGCTGCCCCTGGACTCAGCCCCAGAGCGCTGGTTCGGTTAGCCAGGCCGGCTGAGGGCACGGACGCTGCGGGCACAGGTGGCTGGCACCGGCCACCTCTGCTCTAAAAGCTCCTCCACCCCGAATCAAGCTCCCGCTCTCGGCCGTGAGAGGCTCCCGGCGGCTCAGAACCAGCCCTGGAGAGGGCAGGAGACACAGAGCTTGCCCCCAGGCTGTGGAAAAGGACAGAAGACGAGGCCCCGGCCACGCTCAGGTCGGACACGTGCTTTCAGTGCGGAGCGCGGTCCTTGCGTGTCCCACGCCCCACTCGACGTGCTGCTCGGGCCCTTCCACTGGGACAAAGGCCCCTGCATGATGACTCGTGTTTTCTCGTCCGTGTCCCCTTCCTTTGTGGTCAGGGCTCAGCCACTCCTGGTGGGCCAGATGGCCCCGGCGTGCAGGGCAGGCCTGAGCCCTGGCCTGGAGGGACCCCAGCCCCCGAGGGCGGGCAGGAGCGCTGTCGCCACCCCAAGGGGCAGCCCGGGGTTTGCACGGCTTCAGGACTTTCCGGGAAAACATTTTACCAAAGAGAAAAAGATACAGCGGACTGTGGTTGGCTGAGCTTGGGGGAAGGGGGAGGAGTGGCTTGGCCTCGCCGCCCCCCAAGACTCAAACAGACCCCAGAGGCTGAGCATGGGCCCTGGCTGGGCAACGTGGCTCTCACCTGGGGCTGCAAACGACCGGCCACTGCACCGCATGGGTGCAGGTGCCCGTGACCACTTCCTTCCCGAGAGCGCAGCGCGGGAAGGGCAGGGAAGAGGGACGGGCGGTGGGGGCACCTGGCAGTGGGGACACCTGGCGGTGGGGGCACCTGGCGGTGGGGGCACCACCAGCGAGGAGATGGGTTGGCAGCAGGCTCCCTGGAGGGGACAGGGGGAGAAGGGCGCGCTCCCGTGGGGGTCCTGCAAGCACCCGTCACCCCGGCCTCGTCATGAGGAGACCCCAGACAAGGGCCACAGGGGCGTCCACCCAGCCCCCGGCCGGCCTCCTCCAGGCTCACGCGCCAGGTCCAGGGCGACGGTCACCGCCAGGGGAGCCGAGGAGCCCGCGGGAGACGCAGCGTGGGTCCTGGGGGGCCGGAGAGGGCGGGGTGCAGCGTGGGTCCCGGGGGTCGGGGCCAGGGGAGGGCGCGAGGGGAGGGCGCGGGGAGCCTGAGCGGGCGTGGACTTGGCACCAGAAAAGCATCACCCCGGTGGCACAGTTAATAGATCACACATTCCCCAAGGGAACAGCAATAATCTCCAAGTGCAATGGCAAAGACCAACAAGGAAGGATGGTCCAATGATGAGCCCTTGATACTGAGGCATGACCATATATCCTGTGGGTCTCCATAGCCCTCAGGAGAACCAGTACCTAGGATTGTATCTTCTTTGGCTGTTTCTGGGGTCCTGCTGAGGCATGTGTAAATGCAACCCCTCTGATGACCTCCCAACTCTTTTTTGAAGACTCTTAGCCATATAAACTCATTTGTCTTTGCCATTTATCCCTTTTATTCAGGGTCAAAAAGCAGTTTTTAACACATGATCCAACATGTAGGCTGAGATTTTCTGCTGGTCTGATTTGACCCTTTTATTCAAGGTCTCTTTCTAGTTGCATCACCAGTTAGTGATTGGTAGTAATCCCTTGGTGCCAGGGAGGCTTATCCTCGGGATTCATGTCCCACACTGGGGGGAAGGTAATGCATTTACATACTGAGTTTGGCTTAGAGAATGGCTACATTTGAGCAACATGGAGGGCCTCAGGAGGTAACTCTTAGGCACCTTGCAGCTCTAGGCCTAGTTCATATTTCAGGGACACAGGCTTATAAGCATAGTCATCAGTATCAAGGGCTCATCATTGGACCATCCTTCCTTGTTGGTCTTTGCCATTGCACTTGGAGATTATTGCTGTTCCCTTGGGGAATGTGCCAGAGCTCCCCTGGGTGGGAACTCAGCACTCCCTCAGTTGTCTATAACTACTATGAAAATACCCAACATATATCAGAACATTTTTATGTCCCCTATATACATGCCCGGGAGAACTCCCTCCCAACCACCAGTGTTCCTCCCCTGCCATAGCTGAACCTCTCTGTGGTTCAAAACTTCTTCAACAATGAAGCCTAATATATTGCCAATTTCAACTAATAGAAAAATGAAATATAGCGATGGGTTTAAAGATTAGAAATATACTTATTAATTTAGAAATACTAAAATTAAGTAAAAATAAATTGGTGTATTAAAAAAATGAAAATATTATAAAGCTTTGTTTTTAACGTTTTGCCTTTCATCACTGTCATAGGTGTTGTCCTGTGTGTAGAGTGGCAAGGCACTTTCTTTCATTTCTTCCTCAGTGTCTACATCCTTTTCTTTTTCCTTCTAATTTTAATTTTGTCTTCAGAAAAATTTTAGATCACAGTAATTCCCATATACAATATAGGGGACTCCAATATATCCAACATCAAACCCTTTTCCCCCTTCCCCAGCAGTGATCTTTTTATATGTTCATGTTATATTTGTTGCAGTTGATGTACAGATTTTGAAACATAGCTACCAAACATGGTTCCATTTTGGTTTATGTTATGGTTTATATTTTAGACTGTACACATTTTTAAATTTTTAGTTTCCTTCTGTTTTACATTATGGTTTGCATTTTAGCTTATAGACTTGTATACATTTTTGGTGTACGTTAACATGCCCCATATCCATTGTTACATGATCTTGTGGAGCACTTCCATTGCCCCCTAGTTACCCTGCTTTTATCTATTCTATACCTCTCTCCCCCTCCCTCCAGGGCCCACAATGACAATCAATCTTCACTACTCCAGGGACCAGATTTACAGATACTTGCAACAATACTGAGGGCTTGACACACTGGCCTGCCCTAATCCATTGGGAGCCACCAATGCTCTCGAGAGACACCCTCCCCTCTGTTTGAGAACATCAGGTCTCCCCAGGATGTGGGATACACCTTCCCACTCTTTGTTTGGGTCTCCACCCAATGATTTAACACACTATGACCAGATGAGCACTCACACACTCCCTAGAAGCTGACCCCTGTGCCAGATGCCCCCATTAAGCACCTTAAACATGTAATCTATCCTTATTATATTTTCTAAAGAGTTTTCTAGACATTATAATTTCAGCCATACACCTGACAGTCTCCCATGTTCAACTGTTCCCCCAGCCCTCCCCCCCAGTTCCTTGGCCCTCTGACCCATCCTCCCATCCCTAGCCCCCCTCAAGCCTGCAAAGCCCCACCCAAAAAAGTTTTCCCCATGCCCCCATCTTATCCCTTCCCTGTACAAATACTTACCTCCAGCTTATCATAGACTTCACCCATGTAGGCCTCAGCTCGCAACCTTCCTCTCCCCCAACCAAAGTTCCTTTCAGCCTATCTTCCAGTCTCTAGTTCTCTGAGACAGCTTGGGTTGCTTGCTTCCTATCAGAGAGGTCATGTAGTATTGTCCTTCAATGCGTGGCTTGCTTCACTCAACATAAGGTTCTCAAGATTCATCCATGTTATCACATGTGTTTGTACTGTATTTGTTCTTATAGCTGAGTAGTATTCCATTGTATGTATATGCCACATTTTATTTATCCATTCATCTGTTGATGGGCATTTGGGTTGATTCTAACTTTTGGCAATAGTGAATAATGCTGCTATGAACATTGGTGTGCATGTATCGGTTTGTGTCCTTGTTTTCAGTTCTTTGGGGTATGTACCCAGCAGTGGAATTGCTGGGTCATATGGCAAATCTATAGCTAACTTTTTGAGAAACCTCCAAACTGTCCTCCAGAATGGCTGGATCCTTCTGCATTCCCACCAACAGTGGATGAGTGTTCCCATTCCTCCACATCCTCTCCAGCATTTGTAGTCTTCTGTTTTTTTGATAGCTGCCGGTTTTATGGGAGTAAGATGGTATCATTGTAGTTTTGATTTGCATTTCCCTAATAGCTAGTGATTTTGAGCATTTTTTCTTGTGCTTTTTAGCCATTTGTATTTCTTCTTTTTTTTTAAAGATTAATTTTATTTATTTCTTTCCCCTTCCCCCCACCCCACCAGTTGTCTGCTCTCTGTGTCCATTTGCTGTGTGTTCTTCTGTGTCCACTTGTATTCTTGTCAGCGGCACTGGAAAACTGCATCTCTTTTTTGTTGCATCATCTTGCCGTGTCAGCTCTCCATGTGTCGGCACCACTCCTGGGCAGCCTGCACTTTTTTCGCGTGGGGCGGCTGTCCTTACAGGGCGCACTCCTTGTGTGTGGGCCTCCCCTATGTGGGGGACACCCCTGCATGGCATGGCACTCCTTGTGCACATCAGCCCTGCATGTGGGCCAGCTCCACACAGGTCAGGAAACCCTGGGTTTGAATCCTGGACCTCCGATATAGTAGGTGGATGCTCTATCGGTTGAGCCAAATCCACTTCCCTGTGTTTCTTCTTTGGAGAAGTGTCTGTTCAGATCATTTGCCCATTTTTAAAATGGGTTGTTTGATTTTTATTTTCCAGATATGAGTTCTTTATATATCAGGATATAATTCTCCTATCAGATATAGGTTTACCAAATATTTTTCTCCCATTGGGTAGGTTCTTTTTTCAATTTCTTGACAAACTCCTTTGAGGTGCAAAGGGCTTTAATTTGGAGGAAGTCCCGTTTATCTATTTGTTCTTTTGCTGCTCATTCTTTAGATGTGAAGTTCATCAAGCCATTTCCTATTACAAATTCCTGTAGATGCTTCCCTACATTGTTTTCCAAGGTCTTTATGATCTTGGCTCTTACATTTAGGTCTTTGATCCATTTTGAATTGATTTTTGTACAAGGTGTGAGATGGTTATCCTCTTTCATTCTTTTGCATATGGATATCCAGTTCTCTAAGCACCATTTGTTGAAGAGGCCGTTCTCTCCCAGCTGAGTGGGCCTGGTGGCCTTGTTGAATATCAGATGACTGTATATAGAAGAATCTATATCAGAACTCTCAATTCAGTTCCATTGGTCAGTGTGCCTATCCTTGTGCCAACAGCATGCCGTGTTTTCACTACTGTGGCTTTGTAGTATGTTTTGAAGTCAGGTAGTGTGATTCCTCCAATTTCATTTTTCTTTTTCAATATGTCTTTGGCAATTTGGGGCCTCTTTCCTTTCCAAATAAATTTCATAGTTGTGGTCACCCCTCGGGCTGAAGTGTGGTTTGCTGGCCTGGCGGGGGAGCAGCCGCGGCAGGCCAAGCCGCTGCCCCCATAATAGGGTGGCTGGTCGGACTCACCGCCACCCCTGAAGGGAGCTCGGCATGGGCGCAGAGTGCCCTCGGGTCTCCCCTTCTCGGCAGCCATGCTTCCGCGGCCGCCCCTCCTCCCGCATGGCGCCACATGATGCCTGTGGGGCGGCACCCTTCTTCCTTCTCCCTGCACAGGCGCAGGGCGGAAAATTCCAGTCTGCCCTTTTCCCTCCCCCCGACAGCAGCAACAGCCAGGCGTGGGCGGGAAACTCAAGTCTGCCCTCCACCCCAGCAACAGCAGCCACCAATCCCTAAACCCTGCCCCTTCCCCCAGCAACAGCGACAGCCAATCCCTAACCACCACCCCTCCCCCGTCCAGTACCGCCCACTGACCTTTCGCCGGCAACCAATCAGAACAGGGCGTGGCTTCGACCAATCAACCTTCCCCAGCCCCTATAAAACTGTTGCCTCTCCCTCAATAAAGTGGACTTGCGTGTTTACCTTGTCTCCGCGGTAGTTCTTCTTCCATGTGCCCTCCAGTCCTGAGAGCCCCCGACAAGGGCCTGGCCTCCCTTGTCCCCAGTTTGTCGCCTGCTTCTCCGGGCGACCCCTTCATCACCTGCTTCACCGGGCAATGCCGTCAGCCGAACCGCACAACCCCTGTGAGACCGACCCCTCGTCTGCTGCCGGACCGACCCCTCGTCCCAAGCGGGACCGATCCCTCGTCCCAAGCGGGACCGACCCCTCGTCCCAAGCGGGACCGACCCCTCGTCCTGAGCTGGACCGACCCCTCGTCCGCAGCCAGACCCCACCTCTACCGACCGAGCAAGCCGCCGCACATAGTTAGTTTTTCTAGTTCATTAAAAAATGCTGTGTTGATTTTTATTGGGATTGCATTGAATCTGTAGATCAGTTTTGGTAGGATAGACATCTTATTAATATTTAGTCTTCCTATCCATGATCAGGGAATATTCTTCCATTTATTTAGGTCTTCTTTGATTTCCTTGAACAGTGTTGTATAGTTTTCTGTATATAAGTCTTTTACATCTTTAGTTAAATTTATTCCTAGGTATTTGATTTTTTTATTAAGTATTGTAAACGGTATTTGTTTCTTGAGTTCCTCCTCAGATTGCTCATCATCAGTGTACAGAAATGCTACTGATTTCTGTGCATTGATCTTATTACCTGCGACTTTACCAAACTCATTTATAAGTTCTAGAAAATTTGTTGTAGACCTCTCAGAGCTTTCTATGTATAGGATCATGTCATCAGCAAAGAGTGAAATTTTGACTTCTTCCTATTTGGATGCCTTTTCTATCTGGTTCTTGCCTCCGTGCTTGAGCAAGGACTTCTAATACAATGTTAAATAGAAGGGGTGATAATGGGCATCCTTGCCTTTCTCCTGATCTTAGAGGGAAAGATTTTAGGATTTCACCATTGTAAATGATGTTCACTGTGGATTTTTCATATATACCCTTAATCATGTTCAGAAAGTTTCCTTCTATTCCTATCTTTTGCAGTGTTTTTATCAAGAAAGGGTGCTGTATTTTATCAAATGCTTTTTCTGCATCTATAGACATAATCATGTGACTTTTTCCCTTCAATCTGCTTATGTGGTATATTACATTAATTGATTTTCTTATGTTGAACCATCCTTGCATACCAGGAATGAAACCCACTTGGTCATGGTGTATAATTCACTTAATGTGTTGTTGAATATGATTAGCAAGTATTTTGTTGAGGATTTTCACATCTAGGTTCATTAGAGAGATTGGTCTGTAATTTTCCTTTCTTGCAGTGTCTTTTTTTGGCTTTGGTATTAGGGTAATGTTGGCATCATAAAATGAGTTAGGCAATGTTCCTTCAATTTCGATTTTTTTGGGAGAAGTTTAAGCAAGATTGGTGTTAGTTCTTTCTGGAATGTTTGGTGGAATTCACCTGTGAAGCCATCTGGCCCAGGGCTCTTCTTAGTTGGGAGGTTTTTAATGACTGACTCTATCTCTTTACTTGTGATTAGTTGGTTGAGATCATCGATTTCTTCTTTCGTCAATGTAGGTTGCTTATGTGTTTCTAGAAATTTGTCCATTTCCTTTAAATTGTCTTTCTTGTTGGAATATAGTTTTTCAAAATATCCTCTTATGATAGTCTTTATTTCAGTGGTGTCAGTGGTGATATCCCCTTTCTCATTTCTTATTTTGTGTATTTATATCTTTGCTCTTTTTTTCTTTGTTAGTCTAGCCAAGGGTTTCTTAATTTTATTGATCTTCTCAAAGAGCCAACTCTTTGTTTTGTTTATTTTTTCAAGTGCTTTCTTATTCTCTATTTTAGTTCTGCTCTGATCTTTGTTATTTCTTTCTTCTTTCTTTGGGGTTAGTTTGTTTTTTTGTGTGTGTGGTTTTTTTTTTACTAATTCTTCCAATTCCGCAATTACTTCTTCAATTTAGCTCTTTCTTGTTTTTTGATGTATGAATTTATGGCTATGAATTTCCATTTCAGTACAGCTTTTGCTGCATCCCATAAGTTTTGATATATTGTGTTATCATTTTCTTTAGTTTCAAGGTAGTTGTTGATTTCTGTTGAGAATTCCTCCTTGACCCATTGTTTTTCTAAGAGTGTGTTGTTTAGCTTCCATATCTTGGTGCCAAACCTGGGTCTCTGGCCCTTGCAGATTTCCAGCTTCATTGCACTGTGGTCAGAGAAATTATTTTGTGTGATTTCAATCTTTCTAAGTTCATTGAGACTTTCTTTGTGGTCTAGCATGTGGTCTATCTTGGAGAATGATCCATGTACACTTGAGAAGAATGTATACCCTGCTGTATTTGGGTGTAATTTTCTATGTATATCTATTAGGTCCAGATCCTCTAATACATTGTTCAGCATGTTTGTTCTTTATTGATTCTCTTTTGAGATGTTCTGTCCAATGGTGATAGTGATGTGTTAAAATTCCCCACTATAATTGTAGAGGCAACTATTCCTTCCCTTAGTTTTTCCAGTGTTTGCCTCATGTATTTGGAGGTGCCCTTGTTAGGGGCATAAATGTTTATGATTGTTCTTTCTTCTTGAAAGATTATCCTTTCTCTGATATGTACTGTCCATCTTTGTCTCTCACAATAGTTTTGCATTCAAAGTCTATTTTGTCTGATATTAATATAGCTAATCCTCCCCTTTTTTGGTTATTGCTTGCCTGTAAGATTGTTTTCCAGCCATTCACTTACAATCTCCTTGAATACCTCGGTTTAAGATGTGTTTCTTATGGACTCAGAGGGGATCTCTTTTCACAAGACTTGCATGCTACTTTATTGGAATTGTAGTTGGTGCTGGGTTTAAGATATATGTAGGGGATTTGAATCTCTGGACTGATAATATGACACCCAGGCCCAAAGCCTCAACAGACTTCAGCTCCTACACTTTGACTTATTGGACTTACTCCACTCAGCTAACATGGAGTTGAAGAAGGTCAACCACCACAACATGGAGCCTAGAGTGTCTACAACTAGAAGCGGGAAGAGTGCATCCAGTACCCATGTGGAATCTAAGCCCTCACTCGACATAGGTGTGCAATGGACACAACCAATCCAATGTCCACAGAGAAAATGTGGAATGGGTGTGGGAACGGTAACCATGGGGGCTGCTGGGTGTGGGGAACGGGAGGAAGAGATGAGATGTGGAGGCGTTTTCGGGACGTGGAGTTGTCCTGGATAGTGCTTCACGGACAATTACGGGACACTGTAGATCCCCCCAGGGCCCACTGGATGGAACGTGAGAGAGTCTGGGCTATGATGTGGACCATTGACTATGGGGTGCAGTGATGCTCAGAGATGAACTTACCAGGTGCAATGGATGTATCACGATGATGGGAGAGAGTGTTGCTGTGGGGGGAGTGGGGGGCAGGGGCGGTGGGGTTGAATGGGACCTCATATATATTTTTTAATGTAATTAAAAAAATAATAAATAAATATTAAAAAATTAAAAAAAAAAAAGATGATATAGTGAATACTTCAGGGCTCTGACTCCACAGAAGCTTTGAACAACTGGCAAAAATTGGCAGAAGCATCCTTTCCAAAGTTGAAAAAAAAAAAAGACTGCAGTAACCAGGTTAGTGCTGAATCAAGAAAAAAGGCTACTTAAAAGTGGTAGGGGAAGCAGATTTGGTTCAACTGATAGAGTGTCCGCCTACCCCATGGGAGGTTCAGGGTTCAAACCCAGGGACTCCTGACCTGTGTGGTGACCTGGCCCATGCACAGAGCTAATGCACGCAAGGAATGCCGTGCCATGCAGGGGTGTCCCAAACATAGGGAAGCCCCACATGCAAGGAGTGTGCCCTGTAAGGAGAGCTGCCACACATGAAAAAAGCGCAGCCTGCCCAGGAGTGGGGCGCACACACGGAGAGCTGACACAGCAAGATGACACAACAACAAAAAAAAGAGACACAGATTCCCAGTGCCACTGACAAGAATGCAAGCAGACACAGAAGAACACACAGCGAATGAACACAGAGAGCAGACAATGGGGTGGAGGGGAGTGGAGAGAAATAAATACAAAATAAATCTTAAAAAAAAAAAAAAAGATGTGTTTCTTGTAGACAACATATAGATGGGTCATATTTTCTTATCCAATCTTCCAATCTGTGCCTCTTAACAGGTGAGTTTGAGCAATTGATTTTCAGTGTTATTACTTTCAAGGAATTACTTCTATTAGCCATATTTTGTTTGGATTTGTGTTTGTGATATGTTGCTTGATTTATTTCCCTCTTTTTATCATTTCAGTTGTTCTTACACTCTCCTCAAACTTCCAACTCTGTCTCTCCTGTTTTTTCCTTTGGTCCTGCAGAACTCCCTTTAGTATTTCTTGAAGGGCAGGTTTCTTGTTTGCATACTCTCTTAGTTTCTGTTTATCTGTGAATATTTTGAACTCTCCATCATTTTTGAAGGGTAGCTTTGCTGGATAGAGTATTGGTTGGAAATTCTTTTCTTTTAGTACCTTGACTATGTCATACCACTGCCTTCTTACTTCCATGGTTTCAGATGAGAAATCAGCACTTAATCTTATGGAGCCTCCCTTGTATGTGATGCTTCTCTTTTCTCTTGCTCCTTTTAGTATTTTCTCTCTGTCTTGCACATTGGATAATTTGACAAGTGTATGTCTTGGGGTAGGCCTGTAGGGATTTAAGCTGTTTGGGGTGCATTGTGCTTTCTGGACATGTACATGCACCTCTCTCAATAGGTTTGGGAAGTTTTCAGCCATTATTTCCTCCAACACCCCTTCTATCCCCTTTCCCTTCTCTTCTCCTTCTGGGATGCCTATAATGTGTATGTTTGCATGTTTTGCATTGTCATTCAGATCCTTAAATCCCTGCTGGATTTTCTTCTATCTTTTTATCTATTAATTCCATTATCTGTTTGATTTTAGATGTACTGTCTTCCACATCACTAATTCTTTCCTCTGCCTCTTCAAACCTGCTATTTGCTGAGTGTGTGTTTTTGATTTCTTGGATTGTGCTGTTCATCCCCATTGTATCTGTTATCTTTTTGTGTACAATTACAATTTCTTCTGTATGCTCTCCAAGAGTTTTCTTAATATGCCTCATCTCTTCCTTCACTTCATAAATTGGTCCATGATACCAAGTTTTGAGAGCTTTAATTTGTTGTTTGATGTTCCACTCCTCTTCCTGGTTTTCAGTTTGTTTATTGGATTGGGCCATGTTTTCCTGATTATTCATATGGTCTGTAGTTTTTTGTTGCTGTCTCATCATTATTTTATATTGTTGGGCTTATTCAGTTGATTAACTTCTTCATCGCAGGGTTTAATTAGTTGTTGTTTTTGTGTCCATGTTAAGGCTTCTCTTTGTCATTTTGTTCTTCTTATTCTAGTTCCTTGGTGTTGGCTAAGTTCCCTGGAAGGAAAATATTAGGACCAGAGAAAGAAAAAGGGGTAAGAAGAGAAAAATACAATGGTAGTATTGATAGTGAACATTAGCAGAAGAACCATGTGAGATCTAGCAGAATGGATATTGAACTCATGCAAGCTGTGTAGAGTTCTAACAGTAAAAATGTGGAGTACCTATAATGAGACAGTAAACTGAATATGGGAGAAATACAGTATGAATTAAAAGGCTGGTGTGGTCAGGAAAGAGGGAAGAGAAAAGAAAGAACATTAATATAAAGAGTGAATAAAAGACAGAATAGAAGTATTAGAGATAAAAGTTAGAAATATTGGGGGCTAAACAAAGAGAGGGGAATGTAAGAGAAACAATAAATGATGGAGGATAGAAAGATGTAAAGGAAAGGGGATAGCATTGGTAGCCAAATCAGTACACACAGAAAAGAGGAAATTGAGATTGAGGAAGCACAGCAAATAAGAAATGTTGCCTGCAGCATGTAATATAAAAACAAGAAAAAAGAAGAAAAAGGAAAAAAAAAGGGAAAAAAAAGAAAAAAAGAAATGCAAGCAAGAAAAATAAAGGAAAAAAGGATGAAAAAGGGCCATGGTGGGACAAAGAGGAAAGGAAAACAAGAAAACAAACCAACAGGAATCTTACAAGGCCAATCTTGTAACCAATCTTACAAGGCCTCTAGCAAGGAACACTCTTTGCAATTGAATAAACTGCTTAGGAGTCTGACCTCCCCCCTTTCTCCCTTCCTCATTTCCCTCTCTCCCAGGGCAGCAGGAGGGCTGAGTGAGGGCTCCCGTAGGAGATTCAAATGGGTCCCTGGTGAACCAACTCACCTCAGAAAATAATGTCTCTTAATTCTTGAGAGAGAGCACCCACCCCTTGCCAGGAACCCTAAATATGCTACTGGAAGCCTGCAGAGCACGTCCTGCTGTCCCTCTCCCTTAGGTGTGCTAAAGGGGGCTAGTTCATTTTCTACCTCCACCTTCTCCCAGACCAAGTTTCCTATCCCAGGGCGTTTAGGTAAATTGGGCTCTCTCAGCAGATTCGTGTCTCCTCTCTTCCTAGGCTCTCCCCAAGTCAGCTGTATGCTCCTCCAAACTCAATAAAAAGGGGGGACCAGAAAGTTGAACCTGCACCCCTTGGCCCCTCTGCGCCTCCCCCCTAAACCCTCCCACTCCTGGAGTTAGTCCAGGGCCAGAGGGCGAGGGCGGTGCCGGAATTCCGGGAGTGCTGGGTTTGGGAAACAGAGGCCGGAGAGAATGTGGACTCGGGGTACGTGGGTCTGTGAAATGTGGATTGCAGGGGTTCTGGGAACACAGGCTTGGGGTTCATGCATTTGGGGAACGCAGGGCTGGGAACTCTGCCGCGCAACCAGCAGTTCTCAGGGAGCGCTGAGCCCTCAGCCCGGGGGGAAGGGATTTACCTTCCCACAGCCTCTGAGTTCAGTGCTGGAAACCCGCCGCTCCACCTTGAGCAAGCACTAAATTTGTCTCAGTCTCTCCAGATGACGTCCAGACACCTCCTGCTTGGTAGGTTCCCAAAACGGCCCGCTCCAGCAGGACTCCGTCACCACTCAGCTGGTCCTTTGCAGGAGAGTTGGCAATGGACGCCAGCTTGCCCACCTCCTTTTTTATTAAAGATTTATTTTTATTATTTCTCCCCCCATCCCCCATTCCTCCTGTTGTCTGCTCTCTGTGTCCATTTGCTGTGTGTTCTTCTGTGTCTGCTTGTGTTCTCATTAGGTGGCTCTGGGACTCAAACTTGGGACCTTCTGGGGTAGGAGAGAGGCGATCACTCTCTTGTGCCACCTCAGCTCCCTGTTCTGCTACGTCTTCCTATTTTCTCTCCTCTGTGTCTCTTGTTGCATCACCTTGCTGTGCCAGCTCTCTGCGTTGGCCGGCACTCCTGTACAGGGAGGTTTTCCCACATGGGCCAGCACTCCGTGCGGGTGAGTTCGTCACATGGGGCAGCTTGCCCTCACCAGGAGGCCCTGGGCATCAAACCCTGGACCTCCTATATGGTAGATGGGAGCCCAATTATTTGAGCCACATCTCTTTCCCTCTTTTTTAATACAGGCATTTAGGGCTACAAATTTCCCTCTCAAGACTGCCTTTGCTGTATCCTATAAGTTTTTTTTTTTAAATACATCTTATATTTCGTTTTTTTTTTAAGATTTATTTTTTATTTATTTCTCTCCCCCTCACCACCCCCTCCCCCAGTTGTCTGCTATCTGTGTCCATTGGCTGTGTGTACAGCATCAGGAATCTGTGTCTCTTTTTGTTGCGTCATCTTGCTGCATCAGCTCTCCGTGTGTGCACTGCCACTCCTGGGCAAGCTGCACTTTTTTCAAAGTGGGTGGCTCTCCTTACAGGGCGCATTCCTTGTGCATGGGGCTCCCTATGCAGGGGACACCCCTGCATGTCACAGCACTCCTTGTGTGCATCAGCACTGTGCATGGGCCAGCTCTTCACATGGGTCAGGAGGCCCTAGGTTTGAACCCTGGGCCTCCCATATGGTAGGCAGATACTCTATCCATTGAGCCAAATCCGCTTCCCTCCTATAAGTTTTCATAAGTTGTGTTCTCATTTTCATTTGTCTCAATACATTTACTGATTTCATTTGCAATTTCTTCTTTGATCCATTATTATTTAGGAGTTTGTTGTTTAGCGTCCACACATTTCCAAATTTACTCTTTTTTTTAAGATTTTAAAATTTATTTCTTTCCCCTTCCCCTGCCCCCTGTTGTCTACTGTGTCCATTCGCTGTGTATTCTTCTGTGTCCACTTGTATTCTTATCAGCGGCACCAGGAATCTGTGTCTCTTTTGTTGCATCATCTTGCTGCATCAACTCTCTATGTGTGTGGTGCCACTCCTGGGCAGGCTGCACTTTTTCACATTGGGTGGCTCTCCTTACAGGGTGCACTCCTTGCACGTGGGGGTCTCCTACATGGGGACACCCCTGCATGACAGGACACTCCTTGCACACACCAACACTGCACATGGGCCAGCTCCACACGGGTCAAGGAGGCCCAGGGTTTGAACCCTGGACCTCCCATATGGTAGGCAGACATTCTATCAGTTGAGCCAAATCCACTTGCCCAAATTTACTTTTTCCTGTCTATTATTGATTTCCAGTTTCATTCTGTTATGATCAGAGAACATCATTTGTATCATTTCAATCTTTTTATATTTATTGAGAGCTGCATTGTGCCCTAACATGTGGTCTATCCTGGAGAAAGATCCATGGGCACTTGAGAAGAATGTACAACCCACTGAGTTGGATGCAGTGTTCTGTATATGTCTGTTACATCTATCTCGATGATCACACTGTTCACATTCGCTGTTTCCTTGTTGATCTTCTGTCTAGTTGTTCTATCTAATGATGTGAGTGGGGCGTTGAAGTCTCCAATGGTTATTGTAGAGGTGTCTATTTCTCCCTTCCGTTTTCCCAGAGTTTGTCTCACATATTTTGGGGCACCCTGGTCAGGTGCATAGATACCTATGAGAGTTATATCTTTGGTGAATTGTCCCTTTTATTAATGTATAATGACCTTCTGTATCTCTTACAACTTTTTTGCATTTAAAGTCCATTTTGGGAAGCAGACTTGGCCCAATGGATGGGGCGTCCACCTACCATATGGGAGGTCCATGGTTCAAACCCGGGCCTCCTTGACCCATGTGGAGCTGGCCCATGCACAGTGCTGATGCACACAAGGAGTGCTGTGCCACGCAGGGTTGTCCCCCACGTAGGGGAGCCCCATGAGCAAAGAGTGTGCCCCATGGGGAGAGCGCCCAGCATGAAAGAAAGTGCAGCCTGCCCAGGAATGGTGCTGCACACACGGAGAGCTGACACAAGATGATGCAACAAAAAGAAACACAGATTCCAAGTGCTGCTGATAAGGATAGAAGTGGTCACAGAAAACACATGGCAAATGGACACAGAGAGCAGACAACTGGGGCGGGGGGAATAAATTTTTAAAAATCTTTAAAAAAAAAACACAAAGTCTGTTTTGTCTGATATTAGTATAGCTACTCCTGCTCTTTTCTGGTTACTATTTCACGTGGAATATCATTTTTCCAACCTGTCACTTTCAGCCAGCTTGTATCTCTGAGTCTAAGGAGAGTTTTTTGTAAGCAGCCTATGGATAGCTCATGTTTTTTATCATCTGTCAGCCTGTTGTTTTTATTGGGGAGTTAATCCATTCACATTTAATGATATTACTGCAGATGTATTATTTACTTCCTCCATTTTATTCTTTGGTTTTCATGTGTCATATTTTTGTCTGTCTTTTTACTCTCTTGGTTATCCTTTCTGCTATTCTTTCTTTGATACTCTCCTCCACGCCTGTATCTCCTGTTTTTTCTTTCAGGTTCTAAGGCTTCCTTCAGTATTTCCTGCAAAGGTGGATTCTTTTTTGCAAACTCTCTTAGTCTCTGTTTGTTTGTGAATATTTTATACTCACCTTCATATTTGAAGGCCTATTTTGCTGGATAAAGATTCTCAGCTGGCATTTTTTCTCTTTCATTGTCCTAATTGTATCATTCCACTGCATTCTCACCTCCATGGTTTCTGAAGAGAAATCTGCTGTAAGTCTTACTAGACGTTCCTTGTACATGATGGTTTGCTTCTCCCTCACTGCTCTGAGAATTTTCTCTTTATCTTTGATATTTGACATTCTGAGTAGTGTGTATCTTGGAGTAGGTCTATTTGGATTTATTCTGATTAGGGTAGGTGTGCCTCTTGGACATGTAAGTTCATTTATTTCATGAGAGTTGAGAAATTTTCAGCTATGATTTCCTCAAATACTCTTTCTTCCCCCTTTCCCTTCTCTTCTCCTTCTAGAATTCCCATGACATGTATGTTGTTGTGTTTTGTGTTATCATTCAATGCTCTGAGCCCTGTTCAATTTTTTCCCATTCTTTTCTCTCTCTGTCCTTTTCTCTTTTCGATTTTAGCTGTCTGTCTTCAGTGTCACTTATTCTTTCTTCTATCATTTCGAGTCTGTTGTATGCCTCAAATACGTTTTTGATCTCACCTATTGTGTCTTTCATTCCCATGAGCTCTGTTGCTTTTCTGTTCAGGATTTCAAATTCTTCTCTGCACTCACTCAATATCTTCTTGGTGTCATTTATCTCTTTGAACATATTGTCTTTCAACTCATTAATTTTATTTTGAGATCTATGTGCATCTCCCTGATGAGTTTTCTCAAATTCTACATCTCTTCTGGGACTTTGGTATATTCCTCTTCTTGGGCCATGTGTTCTATCAGTATGGCTTGTGATTTTTTTGCTGATATCTAGGATGTAGTTTACTCAGATGCTCAATTTCTTTCTCTTTTGTAGGGATTTAGTGGCAGGAGCCTGTGTGTTACCACTGCTCTTTGATTCTTGGCTCAACCTGGATTGTTAGGATTGTCCTGCTGGTTGCTCAGAACTGGGCACTGGACCCAGTAATTGGTCGTAGAGTCACTTCTTAGGGTCTTGGGGAGGGAGGCCACAGAGGCAGAAAAAGCCTACTTATTTTTAATTTTCTTGCGTGCACTTCCTTGGTCCGCCAGCAGGTGGCGCTCTTTGGCAGCCCTCAGTTCAGCGCCTGGTCCGAGTGTATTTGTTGCAACCTAGACGGGATCCGTGTGGTCGAGCTTCCTGCCTGGAGCCTCGGAGCCTTGTGCTTCACTTTCCCAGTTCTCCAGCCTTCTCTGCAGCCCCCTACCTTTTCCCGGGGTGGGAATGTTTCCACTCCCCTCTGCGTCCTCCTCAGTCAGTCCCTGCAGTAGAGGAGGAGATTGGGGCTCGTGCATCTTGAGCCCCTCGCAGGCTCCAGAGCAAACCGGGGTGCGGCCCCACCGGCTGGACGGGCTCCTGGACACGGCAGACCAGCTGTGCGGGTCAGGAGCCGAGGCGGCCTCAGGCTGTGTCCCCTCCCCTTTCCTGGGTGCTGGATCCCGGGGCCCCTTTGTCTGCAGCCACAGGCCCAGAGGCCCGAGAGTTCTAACGGGTCTGTAGCCGGGGGAGGGGAGCCCACAGCAGCCGCTGGTTTCAGCCCACAGTTCTGTCCTCGCGGTTCCCCTCCTCGTCCCTCTCCCCTGGACAGTGTCCAGCCTTTGCCCGGTGTCCTGAAGCCTAGAAGGTCTTCCAGGCTGTTCCAGCCTGTCCTCAGCTCTTTTTCTGGAGGAGAAGAGAGTCCCCTGCCGTGCTGGCCCGCCACCTTCCCGGAAGTCGCCCTACGATGCTCACAGACGTTTGGAATGACGTGCTGAACCGTTCAGTGTTTTAAATGCCAAGCGCTGCCTTGCAAGCCCCGAGATGCCCGTGCTGGGCCACGCCCCAGGAGGATGGCCTGTGCTCTGTGCAGTCCCGGGAGAACCCCCCAGCCCGCTGCCCCCCAATCCCTGTCCGCTACCTGTGTAGCCCCTGCTTTTGGTTTGGGGCCTCTGAACTTACCCACCTCCCACTTGACAGAGAAGGAAACTGAGGCCTGCTGAGGGGACAGAACCCCCCCACCCCGTGTCCCCCCAGCGGCGGGTAACAAACCCAGGACAGGAGGGAAGGCGCAGAGGACAGAAGGAAGGTCGGGGGGCCCCCGGGGGCCCCTTTTCTCCACAGACATCAGGAGCGGACAGCACGCCCGGCTCGTTCTGGAAAGCGTCCCCAAGCGCAGCGCCTCCCCGCTGCCCCCTTCCCACCCGCCCCCCCCCGGTAAACATTCAGGTGAAAAATGTTTCTGTTTAACAAGAAACAAAGTCACTAACATGGGGGAAAGACGCCCTCCTGCTTCGCCCTCGCTGTGGCCTTGTGTGGGTTCCTCCTACCCCCAAGTGGAGACGCACCCCCCCCCGCGGGGCCCGGGACCGCGAGCAGGGCCTGGGGCTACTGGGGCAGCCTGGCCCCCCGCCCCCCATCCCCCCTCACGCAGCCCCTTTTCATGGACGGGGAAAGTGGGGCTAGGAGAGCCGTGCGGGGTGGGGTCTGAGGCCAGGCAGGGCGCACGCTGACGGGGTCCCCCCACGCAGCCTGTTTTGGGGCGCAGGATGGGGAGCACCAAGGCAAGTAGGAACCTGGGCCTTCCAGGGACCCAATCCCACCCCAGACTCCCTGGGCCGGCGCAGACCCCCCAGAGGAGCCCTCGCCTCCCCTCCACACCCCTCCCGACGCCCGCCCCCCAGGGTGCTGGGAGCTGGTCCCCATGTGCAGTGGGGGGCGAGGTGCTGCGCCCCCATCT
Source organism: Dasypus novemcinctus (assembly GCF_030445035.2). Lineage (NCBI taxonomy): Eukaryota > Metazoa > Chordata > Mammalia > Cingulata > Dasypodidae > Dasypus > Dasypus novemcinctus. The sequence goes on along the minus strand of NC_080696.1, from coordinate 66,064,828 downwards.
CCCTCAACCCAAGGCTGCTCCGGATCTCGGGGCCGATTCAGCCACGGGGTCGGGAAGGGAAGGCGAGCCCCGGGTGCAGGAGGGGCCTGGGACCCTGCACTCGCCACCCCCCCCCCAGCTGGGGGCTGCGGCCTGTGGATGAAGCCCAGGAGTGCCTCTCCTGCGGGCGGCCACGAATGCAGCTCCCCGTGGCCGTCCCCCCACGCGTGGCTTCCCACAGCAGCTGGAGAGGGTCCTTCCAAGACCATCGGAGCCAGAGAGACAGAACATGCTAGAAAGAACTCAGGCTGGACCCCTCCACCCCACAGCGGGGAGCTGCCGCTGGCCAGTGGGTGGAGGCCGGGGGTCCGCAGTCCCCGGGGATGCAGGCCCAGGGTTCAGATCCCTCCCCGCACTGTGGGGACCCCTGAGGCCCTGGAGCCGGCCACTGCTGGGGCCCAGTTCTGCAAAGACGGGGTGTCCCCGAGGGGATTGGATCTGAGGCCAAATCCACGTGAAACGGGGCGAATTGGAGGGTCTGAGAGCTCGCAAGGGGGGTCTCCCCACCCACGGGCCCCTGGAGGGACAGGTGGGAGCCGGTGCCACCCGCCCAGCTCCACGGGCCCCACTGCGCCCCGCTGTGCGGCCTCTGCCCCCGGGTGAGCCCAGATCTCATTTCCAGGGCGTCTGGGGCGCAGGGAGAGGCGAGGCCACTGCGCACAGGTTCCGGCCCCGCCTGTGCCCCGCACCCCGGGGTGGGGGGCGCAGGGAGCGCGACGAGGCTGGAGCAGGAGCAGCACTGCGCAGGCAGCCCCCGCCCCAGCCCCGGGCACGCGGACCCTGCAGGGGGGCCATGTGGGGTCCTGAGCGCAGCTCGCATGAGGTGGGGGACACTGCCAGCCAGAGGGGAGGGGCTCCCCCACACTGCGCCCCATCGGGCAGGACAAGCTGCTCCCCAGAGGCTGGGGCGCCCCACGCTCTCTGCCACGGAGCCCACGGGGCGTCCCCAGGAGCGCAGGGGCTGAGCTGGCAGGGGACCCACGCCCGGCCCCCCCAGGACCCCCACCCTCAGCCGGTCAGGACGGCCGATCCCGCGGGCGCCTGCGTGGGACACACGGACACCCGCGCCCACCCACTCAGGCTCACACGCCCATGTCAGCGCAGGCCTCGGCCCCCCCTTTGGTCCGGGTCGCGGAGTATCCCCACCAGCACGTGTTCCCCCGGGGACCCCTCCCCTCACGCTGGACGGGGCGCGGGGACCTGCTCCAGGGCACTGTCCCCCCTGGACGGGGCAGGGCTGCGGCTCTGTGGGCGGGGTCTGCGGAGGCCCTGGCCCTCCCCCGGCCGCCACGGCCCGTGTCCCCCCCCCAGAGTCTCAGGAGTCTCTCGGGCTCCTGAGAGAAGCGCAGCACGACGGGAACCCGCCCTTGAGGCAGCTGGAAGTCCCGGCCCTTCCCGGCCGCTCCCGGAGGCGCCCTGACGGTTCCGCGCAACAGGCCTCGCCTCGGCACTTTCTGCTTTTACTGAGACAAAATGAAGGAGGCCGGAGGGGCCGGGGAGGGGGCAGCCCAAGGTCCCTGCGGGGCCGCTCGGGGCAGTCTGGTGGGGGTGGGGGTCTCTGAGTTCTGACAGGGCCCATGTCCCAGTTTCCCCGGGTTCAACCCTGAGAGCCCCCTCCTGGGACCCCCCAGAGGCCAGGGGACGGGGCAGGAGGAGGGGCAGGTGGGGCTCGGCCTGTGGCCACTGACGGCCACGGGGTGGGGGGCGGGAGCGGAGGCCGAGGGGGGCAATGGTGTCCCCCGCCTGCACCTGGCGCACCTGGCGCAGAGGGAGAGCCCCGAAAACCCGCTTCTCCACCTGAGCTCCAGCGAGGGCGCCGCCTCTCCCCTGCCTCCCCCAAGTCACTCCCCTGCCCCCCCCAACACTCCCCTGCCCCCCCAGGTCACTCCCCTGCACCCCCCCGTCACTCCCCTGCCCCCCCAGTTCACCCCCTGCCCCTGGGAGAAGCCCATTCCTTCCCTCTTGAACACCAGCCCTTGGTAACCCCAAGGCCCCGGCAATGCCCGTGGCTTTTCTTGATTGGGGGGTGGCCCCTGCCCCCGGGTGCAGAGCCCGCAGCCCCCGCAGTGCCCACCTCCACCTGAGGGCAGCTCACGGAGTCCTGCTCCAGAGCCTTGAAGGCTGTGGCCAAACTCTCAGGGACACATCTTGGCCCTCCCTGCCTGCCTGGTGCGGACCCAGCCACAGAGGGGGCAGGGCGCTGAGTGGGGGGGGCAGGGCGCTGAGGGGAGGGGGGGCAGGGTCCTGAGCCGTGGGGGGCAGGGCGCTGAGCCGTGGGGGGGGGCAGGGCGCTGAGTGGGGGGGCAGGGCGCTGAGCCGTGGGGGGCAGGGCGCTGAGCCGTGGGGGGCAGGGCACTGAGGGGGGGGGGCAGGGCGCTGAGCTGTGGGGGGCAGGGCACTGAGCGGGGGGGGGGCAGGGCGCTGAGCTGGGGGGCTGGGCGCTGAGCTGGGGACTCCACAGAAAACCCCGAAGCGCCTGGTGGCAGCTGCTGCGTCCAGGCAGGGACAGGTCGTCCGAGACCCAGGCCCCCAGCCCCCGCCGGGACCTCCCACGACGCAGAAGGCGGCAGGAGGACACAGCCCTGCCCCCCGGGCCGCGGACCCCCACCAGCCCGGGCCTCGGGGACGGGGGCTGGGGGTGCAGCTGCCTCTCCTTGCTTTACGGGAAGCAGCGGGGCGTCCGCGCCCGGACACGCCGGGTCCTGCCGGCTTCGCGGGACGGGGCGGCCCCCACTTCCCGCCCCCTCGGGGACCTGCGAGCGGCCGGGGTGCGCCGGCCTCTTCCCGCCTCGGCGCGAGGCTCTGGGCTCGGGGCGCCCTCGGCCTGGCCTGGAGGGGCGCGGGTCCGGGTCCCCCCCGACTGCCCCGCGGACCCCAGGCCGGGCTCGGCCGCCCACCCAGGACACTGCCCCGCGCGGCCACGAGGGGGCGCCCGCCGCCCGCCCGCGACCCTCCCCCGCCCCCGCGGAGGACGCCCACTCCCCGGCCACGCCCTTCCCCGGGAGGGGGCGGGACCAACGAGGGGCTCCGAGGGGCGCCACCCAGGCCGACTGGGCCGGAGCGGGGCAGGGACTCCGCTCTGGCTGCAAACTCAAGAGCCACGGCCCGACCCTGGGACGGGGGCCGCGTCCTGGGGCCGGAGACCCCTCAGCTGGGGCCCGCGGCTGGAGAAGCTAACACTCGGAAGTCGAGGGGCTCCTGGCCGCGCCCTTTTCAAACAATCTGCGCCCAGAATAAACTGGAGGAGCAGGGTTAGGAGAAGCCCACCCTCTCCCTCTCAGGTGCACAACCTGGAGCCTCCAGGACCCCCGGTGTCTTCATCTGTTCAGGGCGGCGGGGCCTCCCACGCTTTGGGGAGGGGTCTGAAACAAGACCCCACCCTGCTGGCATCCTGTCCTCACCCGACAGCCCCCAGGGGCTTTGGACCCCTCCCCGCCTTCCAGAGGCACTGCGGCCACCTGGGAGCAGCCCACCGCCTCTGCCCCGACCCCTCCTGCCCGTCCTGCGCCTTCCCCGGACCCCAGCGCAAGCCCCTGGGTGCCCTCCCGGTGGCCCAGCCGCCATCACGTGCTGACGGGCCGACCAGCCAGCGCCCCTGCTCGGGGGTCAAGGGGCGCCCTCCAGGCTCACCTCCCCCAGCCCAGCTGATGCCCGGCCGCGCTTGCCCAGCTGCCCCCAGCCACCCAGGGAAGCGCCCGGCTGCCTCGGGGCACCCCAGCCCTGACCTGTGGGGTGCAGGGCCTGCCCCCCGAAGCCACCCAGGGAATATCTGCCAAGGCCCCCGCCCCGGCCCCAGAGCCTCCCCGAAGGTGCAGATGCGCCGCCTGCCTTTACGCCAGACCCGGGACATGCGAGACGCTCGTCCCCCAGCCTTCCCCGCAGGGGGTGCGAGAGGAGGGTGCCAGGGACCCCAGACCCCCGCAGACCTTCGGGGCCCACCCTGGCTCCAGCCAGCAGCCCCGGGCCACCCGGCAGAGAGTGTGTCCGGGCAGGCGGATGGCTTTCCAGCCGTCGCCACAGCCGCTGGCCCGAGGAGCCAGGGGGCGCAGGGTGCAGACGAGGCCGGGGTCCCCCCGCCTGCACCCGTCCCCGGAGCCCTCACTCTGGAAGCCTCGTGCCCGTCTGTCCACCGCCAGGCCGTCAGCTCAGAGTCCAGGGGCCGTCCCTGTGGCGGGCGGTGGGGAGGCTGGCCAGGCCTGGCCTCGGGGGCCCGTGGTCCGAGGCAGTCTGTTCCAGAAGATGGGAGGGGACGTCACTGGACGGAGCGGTGGGGGCTGGGGAGGAGCGCAGGCAAGGAGTGCTCCCTGCAGGAGGTGACAGCTGTGACAAAGGAGATCTGGTCCCGGGACGCCAGCTATCCCCAGCACAGACCACCCCGCCAGCACAGGGGCCAGGGGCTGGACACAGCCCCCGCACGCCCCCCGTGGGCCTCGGAAGGTTCTGGACGTCAGAGATCCCAGAGCTCCTTCGGGGTCCCGCGGCCCCGGGGGGCTGAGGACGGGCTCACCAGCGTTGGTCAGTTGTACACGTCCGCCAGGGACCTGGGTGCTCACCCCATGTGCCCCAGGAGCCCCCGCCCCTCCGGGGACTTTGGGCTGAGTGCCGGGCGCCGGGCGATGGCCTCCTGCCCCCGCTCCTTCGCCTCCAGGGTGGACGTGGCCGTCGTGGCCAGCGCGGGGCGTCCTGCAGCATTCATCACTACCAGGTCCCGGGCAGTGCCGCGGCTATACTTAGCGGCCGTTTTTCATGACAGCCCCGGGCCTGCTTGAAAGATGAATTTTTTTTTGGTCTTTATTTATTTGTTTTAATGTTACATTAAAAAAAATGAGGTCCCCATAGACCCCCACTCCCCTCACCCCCTCCTGCCCCCACAGCAACAACTTCCTCCCTCATCATGAGACATTCACTGCATTTGGTGAATACATCTCTGAGCACCGCTGCACCTCATGGTCAATGGTCCACACCACAGCCCACACTCTCCCCCAGTCCACCCAGTGGGCCATGGGAGGACATACAATGTCCAGTAACTGTCCCTGCAGCACCACCCAGCACAACTCCAAGTCCCGAAAATGCCCCCACATCGTTTATCTTCTTCTCTCTCCCTGCCCTCAGCAGCTATCGTGGCCACCGTCTCCTCATCAATGCTGCAATTTCTTCCATTACTAATCACAACAGTTCCATAGCAGAATCTCAGTAAGTCCACTCTAGTCCACCCTCTATTCTCCATCCTGTGGGCCCTGGGATGGTGGTGTCCCCTCCCCCTCTATATCGAGGGGGGCTTAGATCCCACGTGGACGATGGATGCGATTCTCCTGCTTGAAGGAACCGAGCCCCAGCTGCAGCTGCGTGCGCGGCGCCCGGAACTGCCCGGCGGGTCTGTGGGCTCCTCGCTGCCTGCCCGGGCGGTGGCCCAGGAGCGTCGGATCCTCCCTCGGGACAGCGCCCCCGGGAACCCGCAGGGCCCCCCCACAGACAGCCCCTGGCCCGCGGCCGGTCCCAGCAGCAGCCTGGGAAACAGCAGGCGGCCCCTTCTGCGGCCCCTTCCCCACCCTAGCCCCTGCCATCCCTGGGCCTCGGTTTCTCCATCCGGAAGCCAGGGCCGGCAGAGGGGCTCCGGAGGGGGCGCTGCTGCTCCCGGGGTCTGTCCGGCTGCGTGGGAGGGGCCTGCCCCCGGCCTCCCGGCTCCCCTCAGCCTCCCACTCCGGCCCCTCCTCGCTGCCGCCTCAGGGCCTGGCACTGCCCGGCCGCCTGGCACTCGCCCACGTCTTCCTGCCCCGGGCGCCCGGCTCTCAGCAGCTGGACCACCTCCTCCGAGAGCCCCCGCCTTCGGGCACCCCCGCCCTCTCCTCTGTCCCCTCCGATGCCCTCCTCACCACCTCTGGACTGGCTCCTCGTTGGTCCTCTGTCCCCTCCCGTCTGCCATCCTCCTCCCTCCCCTGTCCCCAGTGGGAGCCCACGCCTGTGAGGATCCCCCCTCCTGCCCTCCCCCACGTGGCCCCGGGGTCCCCCGAGCTTCGGGAGGCTCCATCCTGAGGGCAGCCGGGGCCGTGAGAGCCTCAGCGTCAGAAAATACGAAGCCCCGGGCGCCCAAAGCCTCTGCCCTTAGGGAGAGGAGCACGGGGGGTGGGGGGCGTGGGGGGACAAAGCACAGGCCAGAGGTCAGGGCGGCTGTCCCGAGCCGCCGGTCACGGGCCTCAGCGCCCAGGCCTGCCGGCTGCTGTTTTCTCCAGGAAAACTCCTACTCATCCTCCAGGGCCCAGCTCAGAAGCCCCTTCCCCTGGGAAGCCCCTCCCATCCGCGCCCCTACATCAGCCAATAAGTGAACTGGCTGGGGAGGCAGGCGACGCGGTCGCTGTCCTCCCCCATGTCCAGGCAGCCCTGGGAGAGAATTCAACCCCAGCCACGGGTGGGGCCCAGGGGGCTTCCTGGAGGAGGAGGTTCCCAGAAGACCCTGACAGGGAAAAGCGGGAGACGGGGTTGGGGGGCAAATTAGGCGGCTGGCAGGGCAATGCGCCTGAGCCTCACCCCTGGGGAGGGACGGCGGGTGAGCGCGGGGACGAGAGCTCTCGGGAGCCCCCGCAGCTCTGACTAAAGACCCGCGGCCCGGGCGCCGGCGCGCGCTGCCCCTGTCTCTACCCGGGACTCAGTTTCCCCGGTGGGGCGGGCGGGTGTGGGTGGGCGCGGTGCGGGAGGACGCGGGGCCCACGCCAGGGGCGCGGGCTGGGGGCGGGGCAGATGCGCGGAGCCGGGGCAGGGGGCGCGGGGTCGGGTCTGGGTTGCACATGCGCCGCAGCTGTGCGGCGGCGGCGTCTGAAATGTTTGCGGGGAGCTGCGGGGCTACGACCCCAGGGCTGTCTGGGCCGGGATCCTGGGGTGTCCTGCCGCCTGATTCCCGGGCGCCCAGGCCCCAGCGCAAGGCCCCGGCCCGGCGGCTCAGCGCCCATCGCCCACCCGCCACCTGGTCCCTGGAGACCCCACCGTCCAGCCCCAACGGGGCCCCTCAAGGCCCTTCTCTTTGGGGACACATGAGAGCCCACAAATAATGACCCCATCACCCACATCCCTCAGTCCTCAAACAGCCAATTAGGAAGGTTCTGCTAGGAACCTCACTTGGCAGATGGGGAAACTGAGGCACAGCGAGACTCAGGAGGTTGCCCAGGGTCAGAGTGAGCGTGGCTTGCGCTGGAGGCTGTGGCTCCGGAGTCCACGCTCTTAGGCCTGGCCCTGCCCGAACAGAGATCTGTCTCCCACCCCGGGGTCCCCGTGGAGCGCGAGGGGCTGGGGGCCCCCACGGGCCCTGGGAGCAGCCAAGGAGGGGGTGGCACCTGTTCCTGCAGGGCTCGGCCCCTCGTCCAGCTGGGCGGCTGCGACTGGGCTCAAGGCCTGTCCTGGGCGCTCGCTCTCCCCCACTCTGTAAAATGGGGGAAATGGGGGCCCAAATAACCTAGAGGCCACCCGGCCGTGCACCAGAGAGTCCCCAGCCTGCCTCCAGGGGGCCGGGGGAAAGGGGGCGTCGGTGGGGCAAGGGCTCCCTGGAGCCGCCCTGGGGCACCGAGCCCGTCACCCTGACTTGATGGCTGGGTCAGCCGTGAGTCACCACCCGTCCCAGGCCGGGCCATGCGCCGCGCAGGGCGCCCAACTGCCATGGCAAGCCCCGCGCCCCGTCCGCAGCGGGGCCACTGCCAAGGGGCAGGGCCGGCTCGAGGTCCCCCGTGGCCGCCTGCCCCCTGGGGCTTCTGTCGCTCACAGGCGGGGAGGACCCGTGCCAGCCACGTGGCCGAGCCCCTGGAGGGCGGGGGAAGGCGCTGGCGCCTGAGTCAGGGACTTGAAACCAAAGCAGACAAGGTGCCGCCCCTCGACTGGCCCAAAGCTCTGCAGACGGGGCAAGCGGGCCTCGCTGAGGAGGACGCCCAGGCCCCCAGCTCCCCGGAGAAGGACCGGCGGCCTCTACAAGACAGCGCGGGCTCGTCGCCGCGGCCCCGAGCCCACCCCTGGGAGCTGCGGCGGCTCCTCCGTGCGCGCCCACGGCAGCTGGCAGGGGCCGAAAGGTAAGCGCCGGGCGCAGCTGCACGTCCGACTCCGGGACTGGCCCGGGCCGCCGTCGCCGTCCACCGCACGCCGCGAGCTCCGTGGGCGCGTGCGAGGAGCCTCCGCGGACCTGGGCCGGGCGGGGACGGGGCCGATGGTGGGAGAATCTCAAATTTGTTCAAAACACATCAAATAAGTGCCCTCTGTGCGGGCTGGCGTCTGCAGGGGTTTGTGTTAGCAAAGAGGTGGGCTGGCAGCAGAGCAGCTCCAGAGCCGGGGCCGGGGGCGGGCGGAGGCAGGGGCTCGGGGCACCCGCTTTCGTCTGGACGCTCCGCGGTGTCTGAGCTGCTGCCGTGAGCGTGTGTGACTTTTGTAATCCTGAAAGGAAGTCCTGTGCGGGACGGGGCCTTGACCACGGAAAGCAGAAACCGGTGCCGCCAGCCCTGGGTTCCACCTCCTCAGCCCGGCACATCCAGCGCCCAGCTTCCCTGCTCTTCTCCCTCCGTCAGCCAGCCCAGGTCCAGCCACTCACTTTTACCAGTCACTCTTCTTGTGCCTCAGGACACTTATTACCACGTCCTGGATTCCCTGTGCCTGGAAAGCCCTTTCTTTTCATAGCATTCAGCAAACTCCTATTCGTACCTCAAAGCCCTGCCCAAATGTCCTCTCTTTCAGTTACATTTCCAGGATGGGTAAGCTCCTAGCTGGGGGTCAGACTAACCTGAGAAGATGCTCTTGCCGCTTTCTTTTTGAGTACTGCATTGGCCACCAGCTGTAAAACAGGGCAGCAATGAGTGTTTCCAGGATTGAAAGAGGCAGCCGGGCTCTAAGTGTTCGATGACGATGAGGAGCTACGTGGTGGGGTTTGGCCCTTCCTCGCCTGGGCTGTGGGTGGCGCCGTCTAGCATCGCATGCGGGCCTCCCCACCCCCAGCCCCACGGCCACGTCGGGCAGCATGGAGGGCTGAGGGTCACTCCAGGGCAGTGGCACTGGGGAGGCACGAGGCTCACTCCACGCCGCTCCCCACACTCCCTATGTCCCTTCGCCAGCAGCTGACCTGCGAAAGCCCTGGCCGCCCGTCGCAGGTCCACCTGGACCCCAGAGACAGCAGAGCGTGCAGAGGGGCAGGAGCTGAGGTCAGCTGCCCGGGGACGCCCGGCTGGGCCGGGCTGAGCTCCCTGCACCTTCCAGCCTCCCTGTAAGGTTGGGCTAACCATCCACTTCGTAGATGAGGACACAGAAGCTCAGAGTGGACCCCACGTGTTCTAGACAAACAAAAGGAGGTGCTGGAACCTGTACCAAGCAGCCTCTTTAGAGACACACGTGCCCCAAAACCCTGGAGAACTGCGATCCCAAACCACTTCCTAACGACCCCGAGTTCCTGCGCCACTGGTCAGGGTCTCAGGGTCACGGCAGCTCCGGGCCGCAGCTGGAAGTGCACAGGGAAAGGGCAGTGAGCCTCCCCCCAGGAGCAGGAGGGCAGCATTGCTGGGTCCACTGGCCATGCCCCCCTTCTTTGCCTCTTATGGTCAAAGCTGCCATGAGCCCCTCCATCCTGAGAGTCGGGGGACACCTTTAGCATCTGCTGGTTGAGAAAATACATACAGACCCCAAGCTCCGCCAGACCGGTCACTCCCAGTGGGTGCCGGCTTGTGTGTCACCTCTGCAGGACGGAACGAGAAGCAAGCGCCCACGGGTGTGCAGCGACTCCCCGCAGCGGGAGTGGGGGCCCCTGTGGGATCAGGAGCCGCGTGCCAGCCCCAGGACCCAGGCCCGGCTGGGAGCCTCGGGACACCCCGAGGAAGCAGACCCAGAAGCAGGGGCTCGGGGAGGCGCGGGGTTCTCGCTCAAGGTCATCCGGCCGACCAGGCCAGCGGCCGCCCCGAGGCCAGGGCAGGCCACTGCGCGGGAGGTGGGACTTCTCTGTGAAGTGATGCCTGAACCGGGGCTGGCCCCAGGGCCAAGAGGAGAGTGACCGAGAGGGTCGGGCGTGCGGGGTCCGTGGGGGCCCCGGGCCCAGTCTGGCTCAGGGGAGGCTGGGCCTGTGGACACGCGCCCAGGGCTGTCGAGGGCCAGGAGTGTACTTCAAAGGGAAACCAGAAACCTGGGTTCCACGCCATGTCTGCCCATTTCACCAACACGGTATGACAACCTGTGCCCTCAGCGTCCCCGCGGAAGGACGGGTGTCCCACCCAGGGCTCGGCCCCCCGGAGCACAGAGTGAGTGGACTTCTCTGCCCTTCGCCGCCCCCCTGCACTCTCTCCCAGAGCCCCTGGACTCCTCTTCATTGCTCGGTCATCCCAGGGTGAGTCTGTTTTTACCTGTGCCCCGTGTCCACTTCCTGGACGTGGGACCCAGGAGGGTGGGGCCACGTCCGCGTCCATCACCGCTGAGTCCTCAGTCCTCACCCAGGGCAGGGGCAGCCACCTGCTCTTCCATGGCCACGCCCAGCTCCTGCTGGCCCCCGAGACCGTGGCCCCCAAATGACAGTGACCCCCAAATGGCAGAGGCTCCCCAAATGACAATGGTCCCCCAAATGGCAGTGTTCCTCTGAATGACAGTGACCCCCCAAAATGACAGCAATCCCCGGATGACAGCAACCTTGAGTGACAGCAGCCCCCGAATGGCAGTGCCCCCCGAATGAGCCCTCCCGTGTGTCGGCGCCCCTTGGGCTCCTTGCCCCAGGCTCGCTGGAGGGGCCGCGCGGACCTCTGGTCCCGGGACCCCAGAAGGCAGAGGAGGGCGGGCGCGGGAGGCGCCAGGCAGGGTGGGGGCCGGGCGGGGGGCGGTGGCTCCCCCACGCCAGCGCCTGGCGCCTCTCTGTCCTTCACCCCGAGATGCCCGGTGCTCCTTATCTGCTCTCCAGAGGAAGCCGAGCCAGGGCCGGGGACCCCGGGCCGAGGGACGCCAGCCGCGTCTGCAGTGGAGCCGGGAGCCCGGGCTTCCCGGCGTGCGCCTGAGACACGTTCCAGCTGTGGCGGCGGCGGCTGCGAATTCCAGGCGCGTGAGGGACGGGCTCGGCCATCTGGGCGCGGGCCGGGGCAGGCGCAGCCTGGGACGGCGGGGAGGGGGGCGCGGGGCTGCCCGGCGTGGCGTCAGCCTGGGGGTTCACCGGCTGGAGGCCTGGGCAGTCCCCCGCGAGCTCGGGCGACCACAGATACTGGAACGGGATGGCGGCCCCAGGGGTGTTGCGGGGGCGCCGACACCCCCAGGCGGGGGCCGGGCGGCAGCGGCAGCGATCCCGCCGGCCACCTCGGTGTCAGGGGCTCCTCCGAGAGCAGCACGGTCACCTCCCCCGCCGCGCCTGGGCGTTCCCGCATTTCACCACCACAGCCCGGGGGAGGGGGGAGCCGACCATGGCGCGCTGCGCTCAGCGGGGCACGAGTGACCCCAGCAGCAGGGCCCGCTCCAGGTGGAGGGGCCCAGGGAGGCCGAGCGCTCAGGGAGGGGCTCAGGGAGCACCAGCAGGAGCTCAGGGAGGAGCAGGAGGCGCTCAGGGCAGGGCTGGGCAGGGGGTCTGTGCCTCTTGGCTCCTCCAAGGGAGCACCCCAAGCCCCTGCCCCGAGCTCTGCAGCGGCGCCTGCCAGTGGGCACAGGCAGCTCCCGCCGTCCTCCCGGAGCCTTCCCTGGGCGCGGGTCCCCTCCCGCTAAGGTCTAGGCCCCTGGCGGGGAGGGGGCGCTCCCAGCTCCTGCAGGAGTGCCCCGGGGACCAAGCGGGGGCTGCTCACTCCTCCCACCCCACGCCCGCAGGGAGCGTCCTGGTTCCGGGGAGGCCCAGCCCTCGCCCCCTTCAGAGCCTCCTGCAGCGAAGCAGGCACCAGTGAGCGGGTGCCCTCAGAGCACCAACGGCCTTTCGCAGTGCCAGGACCGAAGCAGGCCCAGGCCGGGGACACGTGACCCATCTGGAGGCCAGTAGCTCAACCCACCAGGGTGGCCAGGGGTCTCCGGGACGCTCGCCCCCACCCCGTGCCTGGCCATGACTGGCTGAGGCCGGCTGCAACCACCAGGAAGGGAGAAGCGTTCACTCTCAAAGCATCCAGGTCTGCGTGTGCTTGCACCAGCACGTGCGTGCGTGTGCCCACTTCTGTGTGCACATAGGAGCATGTGTGCATACAAGTGTGTGTCCATGAACGTGCGTGCACGCCCACTGGGCCGTGCAGCCTGGCTCCCGACTCCAGGGCCATGGCTGGAGCCACCCCTCTCGCCAGGGCCTCTGACACGACGGCTCCAAACAGAAAGCAGCCCCCGGAGAGCCTCCAACTCTTCTTTATTAATTGTCTGGGGGAGAAAACTTTCCCTCTTTTCTCAGGCAGAGAAAATGTCTCTTTAAGCAAACCCTGAGAGGCTGAATTACGGGTAACTGAGGCCCGCCTTCTGCTCCCGTTCTCCCTGAAGCACCTTCGGCAGACTCTGTGAAAATGTTCTTTATTTCCTGTCACGCTTATGCTCCAGATTAGCCACGTACTACTTGTTCGTCCTGAGAAATATGCAAAGGGCAGAGAATTAAAAAGGTGAAAATAAGACATGCGCAGGCCAGGCCCTCAATCGACGTTTCTACCCAGACTTTTTGGCGTTTTCAGAAACATCTGAAGCCCCCTGGGCACAGGAGCGGGGGGGGGGGGGGGGACGCGGGACTTGCCCTCACACTCGCGAGTGGAGCAAACACAAGTGGCCCGCGGGACACTTCCGCTCCGCTGTTCTGGTGACAGAGCTGGACGAGCCGCAGGCGGGCGCTCCGGGCAAGGCCACCGCAGAGGCTCCTGTGGGACGAGAGGGTGGACGCCAGCGGGGACCCCACCCTGCACGCCCCAGAGGAATCCCCTAGCTTGGGTGACAAAGGGACCTGGGGAGGGGAGTGCTTGTAGCTCCGCGCCTGAGCGCTGCTTCCCATGTGTGAGGGCCTGGGTTCAACCCCAGAACCATCTAAAAATAAAAAATAAAAAAGGACCTGGCAGGGGGCGTGGGGAGCCTGGTGGAAGGCTACAGGCTCCCCGGGGCCCTCCTGCAGGCCTGGCAGGGCAGGAGCAGAGAGAGAAATAAAGGGGGACGCAGGGAAGGGAAGGAGGCGGAGAGGGAGGGAGAGAGCTGGGAGCGGAGGGGGGAAGGAGGGGAGGGGAAAAGCAAAGAAGTGTTTAAAATAAAAGACGGAGAAAGGAGGCTCAGGGGAGCGGGAATGGAGAGGGGTGCGGCTGCCCGCCCTGCCCAGAGCTGAAAGAGGGAGCCACGTCCGTCCCACAGCTGGTCCTGCTGGGCCTGGGGAACCACCCAGCTCATGTGCACCCCACACGAGACCCCTCTGGGAAGGCTCTGGGGTGGGCACCCCGAGGCAGCTCCCCGAGAGCCCACGGGCCCCCAGGCGCTCCTGCTGGGACACCCACCCCTGGGCTGAACTGCTCTTTGCCTTCACCAGGGCCTCCCAGGAAGGGGCCACCCAGCTCTGGCCCAAGGTGCCAGCATTTTCCAGCCTCAGGGGGGTGAGGTAAGGGCGGCAGCCCCTCCCCGCCCCACCCCACCCCACCCAGCCTCACCCCCACTGCCTCCTGCCACCCTGGGGGCAGAAGGGAGCCGACCCGACTCACTGCAGGATCCGGGGAGATGGCCCCGGGCCCGGCACCCGCTACCCCCACCCCTGGCGAGAACGGGAGCCTGAGCCCCCCATCCCTGTGTCGGGTCTCTTGGCACTTAGAGCTGTCGACGCTGCCGGAGGCAGGGACATCCGGCTTCCCCCCCCCACGGAAGCGGGCGTTTGAGCGAGTGGCCGAAGGACAGCTGTGCCCACAGGCGGCGGCCTCGCGGGCGGCCGGGCCTTCAGAAACGCTGCTGCCCACGCGTCTCCAGCGTGCGTGCGGCTCCCACGCGCCGCCCCCCCCCGCGGACCCTCTCCTGCGCCCCATGTCTGCGGGCCCCGTGCAGCACGAGGAGTTGCACCCTGGATGTCCGCGGGGCGCAGGGAAACGGCCCGGGGCGCACCGTGGTGGGCAGGGGACAGAGACGAGGGGTGCGCGCCGAGGGGAGACGCCCCAGTGCCCAGTTCCGCGGTCTTCCTTGACCTCAGCGCCGCGGGCTGGGAGCGGCAGGACTGGTTTGGGATCCACGGCCTTGCCGGGCGCCGCCCCGCCCCCAGGCTGCTCGCCCGGCCGAGCTGCAGGGAGGGGATAGAGCGCCTTCTGTCTGTCCGTCCTCAGCCCCTCAAGGCTGGTGGGGCCCGGCCCCCGCCCCACATGCACCCTTCCCCTGCAGGGCTGGAGCAGGGGGAGCCGCTGGGCCCCGAGATGCCTGGGGACGGGAGGAGAAGAACCAGGACCTGCAGACGCCTGTGACTGCCCCCCAGGAGGCCCAGGTGGCCCGGGGGGCCCTGCCCGGGTGTAGCGCTGACCCCGAGGGGCGTTGAGACCAGCCGCGGCTCTGCACGCCCCTCGGCAGCGGGGGCCACTCCCCTCCCGCCGCCCTCTCTGCCGCCCACTTGGGGCCGGCCTGCTCAGGCTCCGCGGGCTGCCCAGGAGGGCGCGGGTCCCAGCTCTGGGCGCTAGCCATCCCCTCGGAGGCTGCGCCTGGCTGGCGGGGCTGGGCGCAGATGCTGGTGGAGGGCCAGCTCCTCTCTGCCCCTGGGTCTCGTGGACGCAGGTGGGGCCCAGTCCTCGGCCCGGGTGGGGGCTCCCCGGGTCCCCGAAGCTGGGTTCGAATCCGGCTCGGCCTCTGCTCTCTGTCCAGGCCTCAGATCTTGTTATGGACATGGGGGCTGCCCCCCACGAGACGACTGTGGGTGCCAACGGAGTTAAGGCCAGATGACGACCTGGGGCCCAGAAGAGGCACCACGGCCCACGCCCCCGGGAACGCCGCCCTTGCTGCCATCAGATGGCCGAGGCTGCGCCGGGGCTGGAAGGCCTGGCTCTCTGCGGGTCCTCCAGCCGGCCGCGCACGCAGGCCCGGGGCCCGCCCCACGCCCCAGCCCACCCGTGCGGGGTTGGTGTCCCCCCCCGGGGCTCCGACCTCCCTGGCCTCCGCCACAGGTCAGCTGCAGGCTCCTGACCGTCCTGCGCCCGGGCTGCTCGGCTAGGGAGGGCCTGGACTTTGCCTCATTCCCCGGAGGGGTGGGGAAGGGTCAGCGGCACACCCTGGCCACACGGGCCTGCACGGGCGGCGGGAGGCCGGGGACACGGGGCAGGCGGCAGCGGATGGGGCGCTGGGGGTGCCGGCCTGCACCCGGTGACCCCACCTCCGACCCCTCCCAAGGGCAAGGCCCCGCCCTGAAGCCCAGCGCAGTTGCCAGAGCCCTCCCCTTCCGGGAGGGGTGGGGGCTGCCAGGCCCAGCCCCCTCACGCAGGGAACCCGGGCCTGCCCCTCGGGGGCTGCTCCTGGACGCCCCTCCCCGGCTGAGGTCAAAGCCCTGCCCTGGGGCCACAGGTGACCGGCGAGCGGCACCACACAGGGTGCAGCCGCCGCGGGCGGGGGCAGAGGGGCCATGACCCCGAGCTCCAGGAAGGAACTTTCTCCTGGGACGGGTCCCTGCTGAACCGGCCGGGGCGGGCGGGAGGTAGAGCGCCGGGCGGGGGAGAGCCAGGTCCTCTCGGGGCTGGCCCCGCGGCCCGGACGCCCCTCAGCCCCCCGCGCGACGGAGCCTGTTTTCTTTCCATCGATAAGGGTGGCTGAGCTCAAGGTTCCAAGCGGGGAGGGGGCGGCTGCCGGGCAAGTGACAGCTGGAAACGAAACCCAGAGCCTGGCAGGCTGGCGGGAGCCCCCGCCCCGGGCCTGGACTTTCCCAGAGGCGGGTCAGCACACGGCCCCCTCCCGGCCCAGGAATCAGGGGACCCCAACAGCGCCTGGCCTCCAGGGGTCAACGCCAGGCCCTCTTATCTCCCTGCCTGGGGGTGGGGTCCTGCCTCCGAGACTTGTCCCTCCTGCCCGGCCCTGGCCCGGTCCCCAGAGAGGGGTCCCACTAGGCCAGGGAGGGGGTCGCCCCAAAACTGTCTTCTGGGGCAGGAATTCCTTCCTCTGCCCCTCGCCGGCCCTTCTGTCCTGCTGGCCACTCGGGGGTCAGGCCCCTCCAGGCCCCCTCAGCAGCCGCTCCTGGCTGGCACCCACCAGCGTCACCCTCCGTGAGCCTCCAGAGCGCCTGCCCACCCCCCCCCCCAGTGCTGCTGGGTGCCCAGGCTCCCTGTTCATCCCAAAAGCCACTGAGAAGGGCAGGTCCGGCTGTGACCCCCACTTTACAGAGGAAAGTGACTCGCTGAAGATCACACAACCAGGAGACGGCAAGGCGGGGCCTCGAAGGAGGTCTGCCAACGTCCGGTGCCCGCTCTGACCTCCTGCCCCTGAAGCTGCTCTCGGGGCCCTGCGTCTGCTGGGAAGGCAGGACAGGAGCCACGGCCGTCTGTCCACAGGCAGGAGGGGTCACACAGGTTGGGCCCTGAGGGATGTGTAGGAGTCAGGCAGGCAGAGAAGGGGGCAGACTAAGGGCCTGCCGAGTCAGGGGAGGAGCAGGGCCCAGGGCCCAGGGCCCAGGGGAGGGGTGTGGGCTACCCGATGTGGGAGCGGGGCTGGTGCAACGTTGGGGCTCGAGGGCGAGGGGTCCTGGGCGCGGGGGGCACCTGGCCGCCCGAGTCCCAGGGAGCTGGGGGTGGGCTGGACGTCAGAAGGCGACGTGGGCGGGGCGGGTTGGGCAGGTGGGCGGGCTGAGCTTTGCGATTTTGACCAAGACTTCTCGGTTTTGGCTCAAGTCGGAGGGCTCCGTGAGGCAGCCCACCCCCCACCGTGCCCTGAGGCCGTCGGGGGCCAGCGGCCACCTCCAGGGGGGCTGGTGCACGTGCAGACGAGCGAGTGCCAGACCGCCCTGGGTGCCCGCGGACCGCCCTGCGCAGGTGCAGCTCGCTGGCACCCTCCCTCGCCACCCCCACCCCCACATCTCCCGGCCAAAGAGCCCCGGCCCTTTTAAAGTAACATGATTTTAATTATAAAAATAATACATGTCCATTTTAGGGAATTGTTAATCCAGAAAAAAATAACCATCTGCCATCACCCAAGTGGTTGCCTCATTTTGTACTCTTTGTTTTAAATGCCCTGTTCAGTTGCCAGCTGTGTGACCTTGGGCACACGAGCCACCCTCTCTGTTTCAGTTTCCCATGGGTGAAAGGGAAGCTAATGACAGCAGCTGCCTCATAAGGTGGAGGCAGGACACGGAGGGTGCAGAGACCCTAAATTTTGGCTGATCGTGGTCTCACCGGCGCCCATTACCAGGAGAAAGTGCAAGTTGCTTCCCCGTGGGGCATCCATGGGACCCAGGAGAGGGTCTGCCGGGAGCTTTCTTTTCCTTTCCTAGACCTTTTTTGGGGGTGGGTCTCGGCCCCCAGCAAGCGCTGGGTGTCCCCCTTTCCCTGTCTCCCCGTTCCCGGTGCTCTCAGGGGCACCGTCCCTCTTCACTGCCGCACTCTCCGCGCCGGCACCAGGGCGCCCACAGCTTCCACCAGCTTTGCGCTCTCAGACCTGCGTGGAGCACCGCCCGCCTGCAGCCGTCCTGGCCGCGAGCCTCCATCAGACCCACTCGTGTCCCACGTGGGGCCAGGGCTCGGCGCGTTTCCAGGCCCCTCGGCCGCAGGGAGCCCAGCACCCTTGTGTGACCCACCGCCAGGGAGAGAGACGAGGGCCACACACCGCCCAGGGAGGGGCAGGTGCTGGAGCAGGAGCCGAAGGCTCGAGCCGGGGGCCATCCAGTCCCCAGGGCCGCGTCCACGGGGTCCTGAAGGCCAGACCGGATGGAGGAGGGGCTGGCGATGGGAGGGGGCCGGGCGCAGAAGGTGGGGGGGTACAAAGGGACCTGGAGGGCTGTGCTCGGGCTCCCCACGGCCCACGCGGGAGCTTTCCAGATGCTGCTGCCGCGGGCCGGGTAGTGGGGTCCCCAGGCCAGGAAGAGGGTTGGGGGCCGTGTTTGCTGCCTTCCCGGACCTTCAGCCCCGGGCGCACGGCCACACCGTCCCGGGAGCCTCGGAACCGCGACTCGCAACGGAACCGTCAGACACTGGCGAGGGGGGCGCCCGCGCAGGAGAGAGCCGGGGCCACGCGAACCCCGCAGCCAGCACGCTGGCCCCCTGGAGGCGCCCCAGGCCCAGTGCTCCCTGCGCCCACCGCCCCCAGCCCCTGCCCCCGCGGCGTCCCCGCCGCCCGCCTCTCTGCCCTCGGTCCACATCCGCTCGGCCGGGCCTCTGTCCTCCACCTGAATGCAGCTCAGCGTCCACACCGCCTACCCACGGGTTTTTTTTCTGAAAACGGAAATCAAGGGCGGCTGCCCAGGGCCAGCAGGGGAGCCCGGCTGCGGTCCCAGCTGGTGCCCGAGGCCCTCCCGACCTGGGGGACACCGAGCCTCGGGGCCGTCGGCCAGGGTGCCTTCCCAGAGGGTCTCGCAGAGGGGGCTAGACCCGAGTGCCTCCTGCCCGTCGTCATTTCCTGGCGCCTGGAAGTGACCCCTCCAGAGTCCGCCTGGGCTGGGCAAGCGTCCCCCCGGGGGAGCAGGGCCCCCGGAGCGCAGACACGCCCCGCCGGCCACTGCCCGCGGCTTGAAACCCCGGCTCCCAGCCACCCTCTGTGACCAGAAGTTCAGGAAACTGTGGGTCTCCCACTAGGCCACGGGGGCAGTGGCCCGCGGGAGCGACCCTAACCCAGCCCGGGACCCAGAGGCGTCGCCACCGTGGGCGGGAGGGGGCCCGGGCAGGAGAGGTGGGAGGGAGGCCGGTCCGCGAATCGCCCCAACGAAGTGGGGTCTCCGCGTCTCCCCCGTCGGGACGCCAGCGTCGTGGGGGCCCCGCGCGCGTCCGCGTCGCCTTTCCCGCCGAGCGCCGCGGGCCGGGCCTGCGGGGATCACGTGGCGCCGCGGCCGGGGCCCCAGCGCTGACCCCGCGGGAGGGAGGGCCGGGCCGGGCGGGGAGGGGCGGCGCGGCGGGGGCGGGCCGGGGTGGGCCGGGGAGGGGCGGCCCCAGCGCCCGGAGTCCCCGCCGAGCCGCGCCGCCCGCGCCCAGTCTCCAGCCCGCCCGCCGGCCGCAGCGCCCTCCGCCCCGCGGGTGAGTGCCCGGCCCGGCCCGCGCCCCCTCCCCGCGGGCCCCGCGCCCCGCGCCCTGCCTTCGCAGCCCCCACCCGCCCCCTCCCGGGGACCCCGAGGCCCCGGCGGCGGAGGAGCGGGCTTGGCGTCGGGTCGCGCCGGGAGCCGCGCGGGGCAGCGCCGGAGCGTGCGGAGCGCGGCCGGAGCGGAGCGGCGGCACCTGCCGGGCCCCACGCGGGCCAGGGGCGCAGAGCGTCCGTGACCTCACGGCCGCCCTCCCTCCCCGCAGGTCCAGGCCGCGCGCGGGAAGATGTACCAGAGCCTGGCGCTGGCGCCGAGCCCCGGCCAGGCCGCCTACGCCGACGCGGGCGCCTTCCTGCGCGCGCCGGGCGCGGGCTCCGCCGTGTTGGTGCCGCCGGCGCGCGTCCCCCCGGTGCTGCCCTACCTGCCCGCGTGCGAGCCGGGCCCGCAGCCCCCCGCGCTCGCCGCGCACCCCGGCTGGGCGCCCGCCGCCGACCCCTCCGCCTTCGGCGCGGGCCCCCCGCCCCCGCCGCCGGCGCAGCCCCCCGCCGCCGCCTTCCCCTTCGCGCACAGCCCCGCGGGGCGCGGCGGCGGCGCCTTCCAGGGCGCCCTGCTGGGTCGCGAGCAGTTCCCGGCGCCGCTCGGGCGGCCCGTGGGCGCCGCGTACCCCGCCGCCTACCCGGCCTACGTGAGCCCCGAGCCGTCCTGGGCCGCCGGCGCCTTCGACGGCAGCGCGCTCCCGGGCCCGCCGGGCCGCAGGGCCGCCTTCGGTGAGTGCGGGCGTGGGGGGCTCGCGCCCTGCGGAGTGTGTCCCCGCTGGAACGGCCGCGCTTTCCCCTCGGGGTCCCCCAATCGGGGACCCTCGACACGGGCAGACCCAGGCTCGGCCGCGACCCCCGGGGCGGAAGTGCTGCGGGCGGAATGCCTTCTCCACCTTCGGGAGGTTTGCTTCCCCCTTCCCGTCCGTCAGCCGATTCCGCGTCCTGCGTAGAGCCTGTTGTGAGCCTAAAATCCTGAACGTTTTTATGGAATCCGTTTGGAAATTTTTTTTTTTTAAGTTAAAAATATTGGTTTCATTAAATAATCCGCCCCATCCATCTCCTTGTTCTAGAATGTTCCTCCAATCTGAGGTTTCAGAAGCTCCCGCTGTGTTTAGGGGACGCGGGGGGCGTTTGAGGAGAAAGCCCCAGCATTTTCTCTCCCTCCCGGGAAGCGGGGAGCGCAGCCTGCATGAGGCCCGCGCCCTCTTAGCAGCCCCAGGGGCCCCCGCTTTCCTTCCCTCTCCCCGGGACAGCTCTGGAGCAGCCCTTGGCCGCAGCCATGGGACCCCTTGGCCACTGCTGCCCAGGACCCCCACCCAGTGATTGGCCCCGCCCTGCCCCCACCGCCTGCGCCTTGTGCTGCGGGAAGAGACGGGGACGACCCCTGTACCCGCGGGTGGCACCCCGTGAGCGGCCGAGCCTGTTCCGAGGGAGGGCGGCAAGGATCCCGACCCAGACTTCCAGCTGCAGGCCCCGCGCCCAGGGGCCTCACGCGTCGCCCCGCGCCCCTGGGCGTCTCACCCTGCCGAGGGGTCCGGGCGCTGGGCGCAGCCCTTCCGGGTGCAGCGAAGGCTCGGGCGGCCCTCCCGTGCCGGCCGGCGGAGGCGCAGGGCCTCCTGGGGTCGGAACCCACCAGAATGCTTGAGGCTGGACCCCGTGGGGCCCCCACCGCCCCCCTACAAACCAGCCCCAGCAAAAGCCCGAAGTCGGCCCGGGTGCCCCGTGTGGCCCGAGAGTTTTGGAGGCGAAGGTGGCAGCGGACGGTCTAAAGCGAGACGCGCTCACGGCAGCAGGAGCCGAGGCGCGGCCCAGCGCCCACCAGCTGCCTGTCCCGCAGTGTCTGACTTCCTGGAGGAGTTCCCGGGCGAGGGTCGCGAGTGCGTCAACTGCGGGGCCCTGTCGACGCCGCTGTGGCGCCGGGACGGCACCGGCCACTACCTGTGCAACGCCTGCGGCCTCTACCACAAGGTGAACGGCGTCAACAGGCCGCTCGTGCGGCCGCAGAAGCGCCTGGTGAGTGCGGGGCCTTGGCTCCCGCAGCGAGCCCGGGACGGGGTGGGGGGCGGGCAGAAGCGACCCCGACAGCGCCCAGGCACCCCCCTGCGCCGAGCAGGCGGGCTCAGCTCCTCTCGGCCTGGCCCTGCTGTGTCGGGGCGCCCGGCGTGGGGTGGGGGACCCGGGGTCTGAGCGGCCGCGCCTGGCTCCACCGCCCCTTGGACCTGGGGTCCCGGGGTCCCGGGAGGCCTGGGCGCAGGGGCGACGCCGCGATCTCTCTGCGCTGCGCTCTGGGAAGGGGCGGCTTGGGGTGCTGTGCGGGGCCGGCGGCCCTCTGTGGAGTCCCCGTGGCTGTGGGTCTGGGGTGACGCCGCCCTGGACAGAGCGCTGGCAGAAGGGGGGGCCACCACCTGAAACCCCAAAATGCGGGGCTGTGGGTACCCCAGCCCTTGGAGAGCCCCGGACGCCCCACGCTGCAGGGAAGGGGAGGAGCCTGTGCCGCTGCGTTGGGGAAACTTGTTTTCACTTTTGGTTTTTCCTGAGGGAGGGGGTTGGGCAGCGGGGGCCTTGGGGGCCCAGGATTTTGGCCCCAGCAGGGCAGGACGCCCCCAGGAGCTGGCGGGAGCCCCTCGAGTCCCTTCACTCTGTGTCCTGCCGAGGCCTGGGTGGGGGGCCGGCCGCAGAGCCGTGAACAGCTCCCCCCCACAGCCCCGAGGCGGCCGAGCCTGGACCCAGCCGTGCCCCCACCCCAGGGCCGGGTCTCCTGAGCTCCTGGGCTGTGGATTGAGGGGTGGTCCCCTCCCCTGGGAAACAGGGAGGTGAATCCGAAACTGTCGTCGCGAATGCAGAGCCTTGTGCCCTGCTGCCGCTGGGCCCTGGGGACCAGGCACCCCCTCTCGGCCCCAGCTCCTGGGGTGGGGTGGGCGTGCCTGCTCCCGGGACCCCTTGAGCCCCCTCTCACTCCCCAGGACTGCAGGACACCCCAGGAAGTGTGCGCCGAGTGGTGCCAGGCAGTGGGCATCCACGCCCCTCCCCCGTCTCGTGCTGAGCAGGACCCCGGGGCGTCCCTCTAACGTGGGGGTCCCCTTCCTGCACCCCAGGGAGGTCCGGCCCCAGTGCTTGCCTGGCAGTGGGCAGTGCCAGGCCTTCCAAGGCCAAGTGCACCCCAGGATTGGCCCCCAACGCTCCAGGCGCACCCCTGCCCCCACCTGGCGTGCAGCCAGAACGCACGTCCAGGTGCCTGGCCAGTGGCGCCTGTCCCAGCCTTCCCTTAAAGGCCCCAAGTGTCCTGAGCTCGGCCCTTAGAACACGGGGAGGGCACAGAGGTGGGCCCAGCCCTTCCCTGCTCACCTGGGCGTACCTGTGGTCGCAAGGAGGTAGCCTTTGGGCAGAGGAGCCATCTCGGTACTCAGGGAGTTGATGTGGTCCTCCCACCCCACAGACCCCCACCACCACCCTCGTTCCTCCCCCCCAGTCTGCCTTCCACCTGAGCGGACATGGCCAGGTGCTCTCTGAGCCCACCCTGTACGTGCAGGTGCACCTGCTGCACGTGGAGCTGACAGCAAGGGCGGGGGCAGCAGAGGGGGTGGTGGCCAGGGCCAGGGCAGATGGGGGGGCTGTCAGGGGCAGGGCCAGGGCAGAGTGCACAGTGTGGAGGGCACGGAGGGAGGGCCAGAGCTGACGACGGGGACACTGGACAGGGACAGAGCGAACAGTGTTGAGGGGCAGAGGGGACAAAGAGGGGGCAGAGCGGATAGTGGGGTCTGCCAGGGGCAGGGGCGGCACAGCAGGAGGGTGGCCGGTGGTAAGTGCCGAAGGTCGGGTGTGGCCGAGAGCCTGTGGTGACCCTGGCCTTGCCGGCCCGGCCCTGACCGGGTTTGTCCTGCTCTGGCCTCACGGATCCGCGGCCCCCAGCCCCCGCTGACCCTCCGCCCAGAAGGGACGGCTTCATCCAGCTCAGGTCGTCTCCCCCACCCCGTCGGGACGCGGCCCCGCTCCCTCCGCGAGGCCCCCGGGGCGGCGTGGCTGCGCCCACACAGGCCGCCTGGAGCTGCAGCCTCTGTTTCCCAGGCGTCCTTCGCGGGTGCTCCCGGCTGCTCGGGCAGGCCGGGACCGAGGGCCTCTCTCCAGGCTTGAGGTCCCGCTGCCGCCGGCCCGACTTCCCGGGGACCTGGGAATTGGCTGGAAGAGGAGGGGGCCGTCCCACCGGGGCGTGGAGCGGGGGTCCGTGAGGGCAGCCAGGCCCTGCTGCCGGCCTGGACAGTGAGGAAGGACGGGCGGGCGCCGCGCGTCATCAGTCACGGGGGGCCCTGAGGTGCCAGTGCGGGGCCCGAGTGTGTCCAGCCCTGGGCCCCCCCACTTCCCTGGGCCCCTCAGCACGGCAGCCTCGGTTTCCACCCAAGAGCTGGCCGCCTGAGGGCCAGGGGACAGGTGAGCGAGGAACCCTGGAAATCTCAGAGGTCCTGTTTTCTTAGTCGTGCACGAGGAAAGCGTGCGCATTTAAAAGCACGACGCTCACCGCGGCCTCCGGGTTTTCCCCTTGCACCGCGCGTGGGCGACGGGCGAGCGCCCTCCCGGGCTTGTCTTTGGCAGGCGGCAGGCGAGCGGCTCGTGGGTCCCGCCCGCGCCCCTTTGCTCTCGCCCCGAGCCACCTCTTTTGTGGACGTGCAGCCGCAGGGGGACGTGCGCGTACCCGTGGGTGAGTGTGTGTGGGTTAGGCACGTGCACGTGGATGTGGACGTGTGGGGGTGTGCGGTGCACACTTGCTCTTGGAGCAGAGGCGGCGCCTGCGGGGTGGTAGGTGGCGCGGCCTCCTGCTGTGATGCTGAACTCGCCGTCGTCGCCGGCGCGTCTCTGCACGACTGACGGTGAAAGCACCTGGGGTGCCCGCTCGGGGCGGGAGGTGGAGACAGGTGTGGTCCAGGGGGGCAGGTGAGGGCTGCCAGGTGATACCCAGGGTGCCCGGTGAGGTGTGGATTCCAGATAATTAGCAAGTACTCTGCTCAGCCAAGCGGGCGCCGGTCCGCCCGGGATGTACCAACGCGAAGAGCTCGCGCTTATCTGGGATCCACATTTAACGGGCATCCTGTTTGTTTGTGTTTTTTTTCTAAATCTGGCAGCCCTGGGCCCAAGGCCTCCCTGTCCAGGAAGACGCGCGGTGGTGGGGCCGGGCCATCCGGGGCGGGGGTCTCCGTGCCCCGGCCGTGCTTGCCCCGGCCTCTGTGCCCTGCCCTTCCCTTCCTCTTACTCGAAGCCCAGCGCAGCGTCCTGCTGGAGGCCAGAGGCCCCGCCTGGCCTGGGGGCTGGAGCTGCACGGGGCCGGGCAGCCGAGCGGGGGCCTCTTCGTCCCGGGCTTTCTCTTTGGGTGGGCTCCAAGGAGAGGCCCCCACGCCCTCCTGGGGCTGCCTTGCCTGGCCCGGCCGAGCCAGCCCGGGTGGAGGGGTGGGCGGTCGGCGCTCGGCACCCCGCAGGGAGGTCCTGGAGACGGCAGGTGGGCCCCGCAGGACCGTCCCCCGTGGCCTGGGCTGTGTCCCCTGGCTCCATCCCGGGCCGGGGAGCTGGAGGCAGAGCCGCGGCCTTTCGGAGGTGTTGCGTGTGCGGCCTGGACTCGCCGCGGCTGGAGGGCGCAGGGAGAGCCTGCGGGGGCAGGGCGGGCAGGGACGCGGGCCAGGGGTCCACGGGCGGGCGGTGGGTGAGGAGGGAGCGCGCCCTCCGAGGAGCGAGGCCCAGGCGACTGGGCGGGGCAGTGCCTCGCGAAGCCCCCCGCCCAGGCCGGCGACGAGGCTCCGCTCAAATCCCGAAACGTGCGTCGGAGTAGAAGCCGCGCTCTGCGATGAGGCCGGCGAGCCCGGGAGCCCAGGGGACACCGGGCTGGTGGGAGACGCGGCTCGGGCCAAGCCGGCCAGCACGTCAGAGCCCCCCAGGGTCCTGGGCCTCAGGCTGCTCCCCTCACTCGGGGTCCCTGAGCCGACACCAGGCAGGGCCCCGGGAGGTTCCGAGGTGCAGGGCAGTTTGGGACCCCAGATGGGATCTGGAGCTGTGGCGGGGGCGGGGGGGGCTCTGGAAGGGCCTGGGGGGGCTGGTCGCGTTTCCGGAGACGCAGCCAAGGGGCGAGCACCACCAGGCGTCTGTCCAGCAGGCGACGGGGAGCCGTGGGGAGCTCTGGCTGGAGAGCAGCGCTGCCCCGGAGCCCAGGCGGGACCAGCAGCCCCTGGGCGTAGCCCCCGCCGGGGCAGGGGGCGCCCCCCACAGAAGGCTGGGGCTGGGGCCGGGCATCGTGGCTGCAGGAGCCAGGAGGCCAACAGCCACGTTTCCGGAACGTGTCCTCTGACCAGCCGGTCGCCTGCTGCCTCTTGAGCCCCATTTTCCCAATGTAGAAACCGAGGCCCAGAAACGGGTGGCGGCCTGCCCCAGGGCACGAGGCTGACCTGAGCACCCTCAGCTGCTCCCGCCCGGCCCGCCTGGCCCCGGACACGGCTGCCGGTCCATCCTGAGTCTAGCTTCCATCCCTTGCGCTCTGGTTGGTGAGGGCTGCTGGGAACAGCGGCCACTCTCTTGGGCTGAGGGACACCCCACGCCCCCGGGGCCCCGGCCCCCGCCCCAGGGCTCACGGCGGCCTCCCCGCCCCACAGCCCTCCTCCCGCCGGGCTGGACTGTGCTGCACCAACTGCCACACGACCACCACGACGCTGTGGCGGCGCAACGCGGAGGGCGAGCCCGTGTGCAACGCCTGCGGCCTCTACATGAAGCTGCACGGGGTGAGCGGGGCGGGGGCCGGGGTGCAGGGGAGGGGCCGCGCGCCGGGGCGGGGGCCCTCAGCTCAGAACCCCAAGCCCAGGGGGCCCCACGGGGCGAACGTGCGGGGTGGGGGTGCAAGAGGCTCGGGCGCAGCGGGCGGGCCCTACACACGTGTTGCACACGTTACGCACACGGCCCTGCGGCTCCCGCACCGCGCGCAGCAGCAGGCCCCGTGGCCACCTCGGCCGTCGTGTGGACAGGGGCTGGGCGGAGCTGTGGCTGCCCGTGGCTACTCGGCCGGGGACGGAGCCCGGACACCGAGCTGCCCCCTCGATGCTCCAGGGGCCCCTCGTGGCCGGGGGTGGGGGCAGCCACTGGCCGCGCGTGCCTGGGGGGACCGGTCGGCTCCCAGCGTGACCGCCGTGGGGCAGGGATGGGACCGGCCACCCACCCTCGCCCGCCCCGCCAGGTTCCGCGGCCGCTGGCGATGAAGAAGGAGAACATCCAGACGCGGAAGCGGAAGCCGAGGGGCGCGGCCCCGCCCAGGGGCGCAGCAGGTGCGCGCGCGGACCCGGACACGGTGGGAAGGGGCTGCGTGGGGGTGGGGGGGGGGAAGCTCGCGCGGTCGACCCCGGCAGCCTGCCCCTCGCCGCGGGACCTCGCGGCGTCCCTGCACCCTGGGCCAGGCGTGCGGTGACGGGAGGGGGTGCCAGCCGCGTGCCCCTGTGAGCCCCCCGCTCTTCCCGCAGCCGGCTCCACGGCCGCCCCGTCCTCTGTCCCCGACCCCAAGGGCTCGGCGGCAGCTTCAGGAGCCGAGCGTGGCCTGGCGTCCCCGTCGTTGCCGGAGCGCAGCGTCGCGTCCCAGGTGAGGGGATGGGGCGGGGCGGACTCCCGTGTGCCTCCTCAGGGGAGCCCTCCCTAATTGCCTGACCAGGGCAGACCCACCCCCCGCCCCGGGCCTGCACGCGGCCCCGCAGGCTTTCCCCAGGCCCGTGGCCACCTGCCGTCCCCGGCGCAGGGGCCGGTCCCCCGACCCCAGCCCGAAGCCCCGCCCGCTCACGGCCCACCCGCCTGCCCGCAGGCCTCTGACCAGCCGGATGACCCGCTGACCCCCAGCCACCTGGAGTTCAAGTTTGAGCCCGAGGACTTGGCCTTCCCCGCTGCGGCACTGGGCCCCCAGGCTGGCCTCGGCGGGGCGCTGCGCCAGGAGGCCTGGTGCCCGCTGGCCTTGGCCTAGACCCCCCTCGCTGCCCTTCCACCCAAACGGGCAGAGACCACTGCCCGCTGCCGGGGGAGACTGGCCCCGGGGCTGGCGGAGCCTCGAGGCGCCGGGCACCCCCCGTGGCGGAGGAGGCCTCTGTGTGGGCGGAGGGCAGGGGGAGACGGGGAGCCCGGGCAGCGGACGCCTCGAACGCCGCGCCGGGCACAGCAGCCGAGGCCAGCCCAGGGGCCGCCGCCCGCTCGGCTTCTGTCGTCGGTGCACGCCATCGACACGCTCGTGGGCTGCAGCGGTTGGACGACGGGATCACGCATCAGATGCCACTGCGCCCACGGGGCGTCGGGAGGTGGGAAGCGGCTGGACGGGGCCCCCCCGGAGCCACGGGGCTGGTCCCTCCCTTGCCACGTTTGAGGCACCAGACCCAGCCAGGGAACCTGTCCTCCACGAGCGCAGGCTGCCCCGGCCGGGCGTGCAGGCTGCGCACTGTGCAAGGACGCCACCCCGCGGGAAGCTGCTCACGCCGCGGTCATCGGGGACGTGTATTTATTTGGATGGTTTTCCCGGAAGTGGCAGTAAAAGGCTCATTCTCACAGAGTCCGTGTGTCCTGACCATTTCTGACGGGGGCAGGAAGGTGGAGGGGCAGGGGCAGTGTCAGGCCGGCAGTCGGCTCTCAGCACGGTTATACCAGCGCCCCTTTAACTCGCGGAGGGCCCCCCACCCCCTGTGGATGGTAAAGTAGCTGCTTGCGCTGGCTAGAGGCCACCTGCCCGAGAGCGCTGACGCATGGCTGCTAGTGACTTGATGCCAGGAGGCGATAGGGAGGGGTGGGGAGTGGGGCATGCTGGCCACGCAGTGCCTGTGGAAGGGCCACACCTTTGTTTCCACCCTGTTGTGTCCTTTTGCCAGCAAGACCTTCCCAGTTTCCCAGAGACCAGAGACCTAGATTCTTTTTTTTCCTATGTGAAAACTACCAATTTAAAGCTTTTTAAAATCTCAATTTGATTTCAAATTTTTAAAAACACTGTGTGAGCTAACCGAAACAGCTGCAGCCAGATGGGTCCCCGACCGCCAGTGTGCAGCCCTGTTAAACTTTTATTTTTAAAAACGGTCGTCTGTGGCGCTGGTTTCTAGAACGCGTCCATCCATCCAGAAGGTTCTTCCGGCCTGCTTTCCGTTGCTGCTCTCTAAGTCGTGCACAGGGAGCCCCTGGGCCCCTCCCCCGCTCCTCCCCTGCGGGCGCTTCCTGGCTGGGCCCTGCCTGCGGGGTCTGCAGCGGCTGAGGGGTCGCCTCCGCCAGCCGCTCTGAGTCACGCGGTGGCGCTCTCAAGGGCGTCCGCAGGCCTTGGCGAGCGCGTAAACAGCCGCCCGCAAGGCCATGCCCGGTCTCAACAACAGAGGTTGCCGGCTGCGCGAGGCCAGCGGACATGGGGTCAGCCCGTCGAGGCCTCGGGCCCCAGGTGCGAGCGAGGGGCTGGCGAGCGTCCTCATTCCCTCTCGGGGCCGGGCCCCTCCCTGGGTCCCCGCCCCAGCAGCTGCCGCTCAGGCCCAGCCCCCCTCCTCCAGGAAGCCTCCCCGACTGCTCCCAAGCCCTCCATCCCACCGGGCACAAGGCAGGGTCTGGGAGCAGCTCCAGCCCCTCTGGCCCCCCCCGTGGCGCCTGACTCCAGGGAGATCTCAAGCAGGACCCCACGCAGCGGGGGCCACACGGGGTGCGTGCTGGGCACCTGCCCCCGTAAGCGCCCTGCCCCGCTCGGGCTGGCACCCGCCTGGCAGCCCCGTCAGCACTGGCGGCTGTGCAGCTCCTGCACCCTGCCCTCAGGCTGAAGAGGGCCCAGGAGTGAGCATTCCAAACAGGACCCCGTGAGTCCGAGGGGTGCTTGGGGACCCACGTTTTGAGCAACGCTGGGCTGAGAGCCCAGGCTGTGGGGCACACGGCCTCGGGTCTGAGTCCACCCCTCGCTGCCCCCGGGCCTCTTTCCTGGGGCAGGGGCCGCCTGTGAGGGGCCGGGAGCGAGCTGAGGTTCGGGCAGCGGTAGCCCCTCTGTCCACACAAGTCCCAGCCAAGCCTCAGAACACGATTGTCCGGCAGTGTTGGGGTGGGTGGCCAGGGGCGTGGGGGCGTGGTGCAGTCAGGCCTGGGGGGCACAGGGGCATGGCTTCTGCCTTTCCTTAACTTTGAAGCAGGGTCAGCCCCTCATACACTGGAGCTGCAGCAGGGGCTGTTAAAATGCAGAGCCCCAGGCCCCCTGGTCTGGGCAGTCCTAGGCTGGGGCCTGGGAACCTGCATACTCAGTGGTGCCCGGGGGCCTCCAGGCCTCAGGCTACGGAGGAGAACCCCATGGGTCTGGGGTCATCAAGCCACCCCAGCCCTTTTACAAGGTACAGAGACCCAGCCCCACCCCAGCTGTGCTACCTTGACCTGGCACCTGCAGTGGCGTGTCTGGGGGCGGGGTCCCAGTGTGGGGGGTGCCGCTGCCTGGGGGTGGGCCCTCTGCACCTTGTCTTGGTGCCTGGAGGCCCCGGCTGCCTTCCCTGGCGAGTGTGCTCAGATGAGGACTCGGGCTGGGGGGGGCCCCCCACCGGGACCCCGCCTTGTCTCCGTGGCTCTGGGGCAGCACCCGACACAAGGCCCGGGGAGCAGCGCCGGCCGCCTTGCCGGGCTCCAGGCCCTTCCCGGGGCGGGGCTGGGGCGGGGTGCACCCCTGCCTGGCCTGGGGACACAGGCCCAAGCGGCCGGGGCCATCGGGGTTGAAGCGGCACCGCCCCCACTCTCACCTCCCGCGAGGGGAGTTGGTGCCCGAGAGGGGGCCGGCGTGGCTGAACTGAGGCCAGCCTGCCCAGTGTCTTCCTCGTGGGGCGAGGACGGAGTTTGCTCACTGACCGGGAGGATGCTGGCGTCCATGGCTGCGTCAGGGAAACGGCTGACCCAACCTTTCTGGCCATCAGACCCCGAGTGAGGGGAGAAACCCGGGGGTCAAAGAGCCCAGGAGTGGGGAGACCTGAGTGGGGACAGCAGAGGGGACAGCAGGAAGCCGGGGGCAGCCAGGCGGGGGGTGCAGGGCGGGGCCAGGCCGAGCAGGGAGCAGGTGTCCACGCCTGGAGGTCGGACTGCCCGCCCACATCCAAGCCAAGCCCTGAGCGACCGGGGGAAGCTTCTTGGGGTGCCTGGAGCAGGGCAGGGGGCAGGAGGGAGCTGACCAGGTCATGGGACTTGGGCCCCTCGAGCAAGGTGGCTGCAGGAAATGGGGATTTGACC